>NW_027512439.1:300000-514326 GCF_048772815.1 Callospermophilus lateralis
GTCATTGTGGATGAATTTTTTTGCCTTCTTGTTTTAGGTTCCTGACCTCCATTAAGTGAGAATAGGGATTCTTTGGATTAAATGAGTTCTTCAAATCCCTGCAGAGGCTTGCCCATATGTGCTTGGGTTTTCTCATGACTCCAAATCACATAAAGAATCTATACCTCACAGCCAGTAGGCCTCAAATTGGAGAAGCGGAACACTTTAACAGCAGGAATATTTGATCACTCCAGGTTCACAGGAGGAGTGTCCAGGCCACCATGATTTTAGGCAAATGAGGGGCAAGTGAGCTTATTTTTTACACTTTCTTAGGCTGTGCCCCTCATAGAAATCTCCAGCCAGAGGTTATGATGAGTGTCTATATGGAAGAAGATGAGGGCCCTGTGGGAGTGTTTTGATTTTAATTGTGGTCATTTTTGTGGTGGTTGGAAGGAATGACTGGTTCCACCTGGGCTTGAACTCTGGCGTGATTCCCCTTAGAGACTGAGTTCTGGAACTGAACTCAGAGAAGTATTGCCATGAATTGTGTTGGGATTTTAGAAGGCCATGCATGAGACTCACCCATGGAAACTGAGATCTAGGCCCAGGGTGTCTTTCCACAAAACAATGAGAACCTCAGCCAGGATATCACATGATTTTATTCTGAAAGATTGGCAGGTATAGTTGAGAGTCAAAACACACATGGACCTCACATTGTAGGCCTCAATTTGCCTGGCTTCATGTGACCTTTTGGCAACTCTTTGAGAAGCCTTGCCTGTGAGTGTTCTCCAGAGCTTTCATTGAAATGAGCTTTCTCAACACTTAATGGTTCCTGAATGATTTGAAACCCACAGTGCCTCCAACTTAATCTTTGAAAAATGGCTAGATAAATACCATGAAATTTTTGAAATTTCCATGACCAGGTGGCACTGGAGAATCTTTGGAAGTCCTGTGGTTGATCATGTGTATACCAGAGAATGCCTTGTTTTACTGGGTTTTATGAAAATGGTGTAGAACAGAGATGCCAGTAATTTGTATCCTGCTGATTAATGGGCCTAGAGCAGTGGTGGGCAGGTGTGTGATAAAACACCATGGTGGGGCCATGTGGATCGGCCATTGGCTTCCAAATGGATTATGACTGACATAGTGCAGAAATCAGACACTTATATGTAAAGGCATTTTTTATATGGAGAGGTTCAGGGCAATGTTCAGAATCAGTTTACTATGGTTATTGGGGCAAGCTGTGTGGGATAGAAGCCTGGTTGGTGCATTCTCCTGCAGACCCTGACCCACCACACGTAACAGAACTCCCTTCAGCACTGTATCCTAGTAGAACTCCTTGTATTTGGTGAAGCAAATACCAAATTCCCAGTGCAGCAGCAAGAAACACCACGAAAAGTGGAGGATGACCAAATGTCTTCACAGTCCACACGAGGAGACACTTAGCCTCCAGTGGCCACAGTTTACATACAAAGAGAGAATTCAGCACTGCTGCCTCATGGTCATTGGAATATAAGAAACCATGTCTTCCAGGTCACATAGATGCAGACCCATTTTGATGGTCTCACTACAAAGGAAGTTAAAGCTCATGACAACAACATACATTTCAAGTGCCCAACCTCAGAGGCAGTTTTCCAAGAAGTCTTAGGCCAGCAGAGCTCCATGTTTGTGGAGTGTTTACACTGTTCTTTACTTTTGGAAACTCCTCTACCACCACCAAGGTTGTGAACTCCCGAGCATATTCCATTCCAGATATGTATTCACAGATTTTCACACTTTTCTACTCTAATTGTGTCTTACTTGGGCCAAGGTAATATCAAGGCATTGTTCTGAATGTGAGTGGGAAGATTTTTGTGTAGCACATATTTACATACACATTCGATTCATTTTTCAATTTTCTATTTGAAATACTGAAGCCCTGAAACTAACACATACCCTACTATACTCTGACTAATAATTCTAATATGATGGTGAAAAATAACCCAAACAGAATAGAAATACAAGCAGTTCAGAGGAGGCATGGTGTATTGTTACAATTGCCTTTTGTATTATATAGTGTAGGAGTTATAAATCTAGTCATTTTTTTGTTGAAATAGTTCTACATGTGTTTTTTAAATTAACAAATATGTGAATTCCTGTCTCCCTTTCTCTGTAGCCAATTCAGCACATGTATTTTTATATGCACATATAGAATTCTACCTGGTACCACACGTACATACTTGTGAGGTAACTGAATTGGCAGATGCAAATTGTGAGAAAGGATAACTCCTCCTAAATGCTGTTGGAACTGAAAATTCAACCTATGGGTGAGCTTCCTAGTTGAATAACATTATACATTAATCCATGTTCAGTAAAACGAATATTTTTCGATCTGTGGATTATATATATTTCATGATGAATTTCGATTGGCATATATATTGCTACTTTTTTTCTTTTATTGGTTGCTCAAAACATTAAAAATCTCTTGACATATAATATTTCATACATTAGATTCAAGTGGCTTATGAACTCCCATTTTTAGCCCAAATAGAGATTACAGAATCACATCGATTACACATCCACATTTTTACATAATGCCCTATTAGCTACTGTTGTATTCTGCTTCCTTTCCTATACTCTACTATCTCCCCTCCCCTTCCTTCCGATCTTCTCTTTTTTCCCCATCTACTGTAATTTATTTCACTCCATATTTATTTTCCCATTCCACTCACAACAATATGTAATTTTGTGTAACAATGAGGGTCTCCCTCCATTACCATGCAATTTCCCTTTTCTCTCACTTACCCTCCCACCTCATGTCTCTGTTTAAAGTTAATCTTTTCTTCCTGCTATTGCTCCCTGCTCTGTTCTTAGTTGCTCTCATTATATCAAAGAAGACATTTGGTATTTATTTTTTAGGGATTGGCTATCTTCACTAAGCATAATCTGCTCCAGTGCCATCCATTTTTCTGCAAATTTTATGATTTTGTCATTTGTTAGTGCTGCGTAATACTCCATAGTGTATAAATGCCACATTTTTTTTTATCCATTCATCTATTGAAGGGCATCTGGGTTGGATCCACAGTGTATCAATTGTGAATTGTACTGCTATGAAAATCCATGTGGTAGTATCCCTGTATTACTCTCTTTTAAGGTCTTCAGGGAATAGTCAGAGAAGGGCAATAGCTGAGTCAAATTGTGGTTCCATTCACAGCTTTCCCAGGAATCTCCATACTGCTTTCCAAATTGGCCACACCAGTTTACAGTCTCACCAGCAATGTACAAGAGTATCTTTTACCCCACATCCTTGCCAGCACTTGTTGTTGTTTGACTTCATAATGGCTACCAATTTACTGGAGTGAGATGGTATCTTAGGGTGATTTTGATTTGAATTTCTCTGACTGCTAGAAATGGTGAGCATTTTATTATGTACTTGATGAATGATTGTATGTCCTCCTCTGAGAAGTGTCTGTTCAAGTCCTTGACCCATTTGTTTATTGGGTTATTTGTTATCTTATTGTCTAATTTTTTGAGTTCTTTGTATATTCTGGATATTAGGCCTCTATCTGAAGTGTGAGGAGTAAAAATTTTTTCCCATGATGTATGCTCCTTATTTACCTCTCTTATTCTTTCTCTTGCTGATAAAAAACTTTTCAGTTTAAGTAGTCCCATTTGTTGATTCTTGTTATTAACTCTTGTGCTATGGATGTCATATAAAGGAATTTGGAGCCCGATCCCATAATATGTAGATCAGAGCCAACTTTTTCTTCTATCAGACACAGAGTCTTTGATTTGATATCTAGCACCTTGATCCACTATGAGTCAACTTTTGTGCATGGCGAGATAAAGGAATTCAGTTTCATTTTGTTGCACATGGATTTCCATTTTTCCCAACACCATTTGTTGAAGATACTATATTTCCTCCATTGCATGCTTTTAGCTCCTTTATCAAATATAAAATAGTTGTAGCTTTTTGGATTAATCTCTGTGTCCTCCATTCTGTACCATTGGTCCACCCGCCTGTTTTGGTACCAGTACCATGCTGGGTTTTTTTTAATTAATTTTATTGTAGGTTGTTCAAAACATTTCATAGTTCTTGATATATCATATTTCACACTTTGATTCAAGTGGGATATGAGCTCCCATTTTTACCCCATATACAGATTGCAGAATCACATCAATTGCACAACCATTGATTTACATATTGCCATTCTGGTGACTGTTGTATTCTGTTGCCTTTCCTATCCTCTACTATCCCCCCTCCCCCTCCCCTCCCCTCTTCTCTCTCTACCTCCTCTACTGTAATTCATTTCTCCCCCTTATATTTTTCCTCCTTTCCCCTCATTTCCTCTTGTATGTAATTTTGTATACCCCTGAGGGTCTCCTTCCATTTACATGCAATTTTCCTTCTCTCTCCCTTTCCCTCCCACCTCTCATCCCTGTTTAATGTTAATCTTCTTCTCATGCTCTTCGTCCCTACTCTGTTCTTAGTTAATCTCCTTATATCAAAGAAGATATTTGGCATTTGTTTTTAAGGGATTGGCTAGCTTCACTTAGCATAACCTGCTCTAATGCCATCCATTTCCCTCCAAATTCTATGATTTTGTCATTTCTTAATGCAGAGTAATATTCCATTGTGTATAAATGCCACATTTTTTTATCCATTCTTTTATTGAAGGACATCTATGTTGGTTCCACAGTCTTGCTATTGTGAAATGTGCTGCTATGAACATGGATGTAGCAGTGGCCCTATAGTGTGCTCTTTTTAGGTCTTTAGGGAATAGACCGAGAAGGGGAATAGCTGGATCAAATGGTGGTTCCATCCCGAGATTTCCAAGAAATCTCCATACTGCTTTCCAAATTGGGCGCACCAATTTGCAGTCCCACCAGTAATGTACAAGAGTACACTTTTCCCGACATCCTCGCCAGCACTTTTTGGTGTTTGACTTCCTAAAGGCTGCCAATCTTACTGGAGTGAGATGGTATCTTAGGGTGGTTTTTATTTGCATTTCTCTGACTGCTAGAGATGGTGAGCATTTTTTCATATACTTCTTGATTGATTGTATGTCCTCCTCTGAGAAATTTCTGTTCAGCTCCTTGGCCCATTTGTTGATTGGGTTATTTGTTATCTCATTGTCTAATTTTTTTAGTTCTTTGTATATTCTGGATATTAGGGCTCTGTCTGAAGTGTGAGGAGTAAAGATTTGTTCCCAGGACGTAGGCTTCCTATTTACCTCTCTTATTGTTTCTTTTGCTCAGAAAATAACTTTTTAGTTTGAGTAAGTCCCATTTGTTGGTTCTAGTTATTAACTGTTGTGCTATGGGTGTCCTATTTAGGAATTTGGATCCCGACCCCACAGTATGTAGATCATAGCCAACTTTTTCTTCTATCAGACGCCATGTCTCTGATTTGATATCAAGTTCCTTGATCCACTTTGAGTTAACTTTTGTGCATGGCGAGAGAAAGGGATTCAGTTTCATTTTGTTGCATATGGATTTCCAGTTTTCCCAACACCATTTCTTGAAGATGCTAGCCTTCTTCCATTGCATGCTTTTAGCCCCTTTATCGAATATAAGATAGTTGTAGTTTTGTGGATTGGTTTCTGTGTCCTCTATTCTGTACCATTGGTCCACCCGCCTGTTTTGGTACCAGTACCATGCTGTTTTTGTTTCTATTGCTCTGTAGTATAGTTTGAAGTCTGGTATAGCGGATTCACACTTCCTGCTTAGCAATGTTTTTGCTATTCTGGGTCTTTTATTTTTCCATATGAATTTCATGATTGCTTTCTCTATTTCTACAAGAAATGCAATTGGGATTTTGATTGGCATTGCATTAAACCTATTGAGAACTTTTGTTAATATCGCCATTTTGATGATGTTAATTCTACCTATCCATGAACAGGGTATATTTTTCCATCTTCTAAGATCTTCTTCAATTCTCTCTTTAGGGTTCTGTAGTATTCATTGTATAAGTCTTACACCTCTTTTGTTAGGTTGATTCCCAAGTACTTTATTTTTTCTGAGGATATTGTGAATGGGGTGGTTGTCCTCATATATATTTTAGAGGATTTGTCGCTGATATACAGGAATGCCTTTGATTTATGCGTGTTGATTTTATACCCTGCCACTTTGCTGAATTCATTTATTAGCTCTAATAGTTTCTTTGTAGACCCTTTTGGGTCTGCTAGGTATAGAATCATGTCATCTGCAAATAGTGATAATTTGAGTTCTTCTTTTCCTATTTTTATGCCTTTAATTTCTTTTGTCTGTCTAATTGCACTGGCCAGTGATTCGAGAACTATGTTGAACAGAAGTGGTGAGAGAGGGCATGCCTGTCTTGTACCAGATTTTAGAGGGAATGCCTTCAGTTTTTCTCCATTCAGAATGATGCTAGGCTGAGGCTTAGCATAGATTTCTTTTACAATATTGAGGTATGTTCCTGTTATCCCTAGTTTTTCTAGAGTTTTGAACATAAAGGGATGCTGTACTTTGTCGAATGCTTTTTCCGCATCTATCGAGATGATCATATGGTTCTTATATTTAAGCCTATTGATGTGGTGAATAACATTTATTGATTTTCGTATATTGAACCAACCTTGCATCCCAGGGATAAATCCTACCTGATCATGGTGCACAATTTTTTTGATATGTTTTTGTATCCGGTTCGCGAGAAGTTTATTGAGCATTTTTGCATCTAGGTTTATTAGAGATATTGGTCTGTAGTTTTCTTTCTTTGGAGTGTCTTTGTCTGGTTTAGGAATCAGGGTGATGTTGGACTCATAGAATGAATTTGGAAGTTCTCCCTGTTTTTCATTTTCCTGAAATAGCTTGAAAAGTATTGGTATTAGTTCCTCTTTAAAGGTTTTGTAAAACTCTGCTGTATACCCATCCGGTCCTGGGCTTTTCTTAGTTGGTAGTCTTTTGATGGTTTCTTTATTTCCTCAGTTGATATTCGTCTGTTTAGGTTGTCAATATCCTCCTAACTCAATCTGGGCAAATCATATGACTTAAGAAATTTATCGATGCCTTCACTATCTTCTAATTTATTGGAGTATAAGGATTCAAAATAATTTCTGATAATCTTCTGTATTTCTGAAGTGTCTGTTGTGATATTGCCTTTTTCATCCTATATGCGAGTAATTTGAGTTCTCTCTCTTCTTCTCTTCATTAGCGTGGCTAAGGGTCTGTCAATTTTATTTATTTTTTCAAAGAACCAACTTTTAGTTTTGTCAATTTTTTCAATTGTTTCTTTTGTTTCAATTTCATTAATTTTTGCTCTGATTTTAATTATTTCTTGTCTTCTACTTTTTTGCTGTTGTTTTGCTCTTCTTTTTCTAGGACATTGAGTTGAAGTATTAGATCATTTATTTGTTGGTTTGTTTCTTTTTTTAAGGAATGAACTCCAAGCAATAAATTTTCCTCTTAGAACTGCTTTCAATGTGTCCCATAGATTCCGATATGTTGTGTCTGTGTTTTCATTTATCTCTAAGAATTTTTTAATATCCTCCTTGATGTCTTCTATAACCCATTTATTATTCAGTAACCTATTTTTCATTCTCCAATTGATGCATGATTTTTCCTTACTTCTTTTATCGTTGATTTTCAATTTCATTTCATTATGTTCAGATAAGATGCATGGTATTTTCTCTACTCCTTTATATTGTCTAAGAGTTGCCCTGTGACATAATATATGATCTATTTTTGAGAAGGATCCAAGTGCTGCTGAGAAAAAAGTGTAAATGCTTGATCTTGGGTGGTATATTCTATATATGTCAATTAAGTCTAGGTTATTAATTATGTTATTGAGTTCTATAGATTCCTTATTCATCTTTTCTTTGTAAGATCTATCCAGTGGTGAGAGAGGTGTGTTGAAGTCTCCCATAATTATTGTATGGTGGTCTATTAGACTCTTGAACTTGAGAAGAGTTTGTTTGATGAACATAGCTGCACCATTGTTTGGGGCATATATATTTATGATTGTGATGTCTTGTTGGTGTATGGTTCCCTTGAGCTGTATGTAGTGTCCCTCTTCATCCCTTTTGATTAACTTTGGCTTGAAATCTATTTTATTTGATATGAGTATGGACACTCGTGCTTGTTTCCGAAGTCCATAAGAGTGATATGATATTTCCCAACCTTTCACCTTCAGTCTATGTATGTCTTTTCCTATCAAATGCGTCTACTGAAGGCAGCATATTGTTGGGTCTTGTTTTGTGATCCATTCTACTAGCCTGTGTCTCTTAATTCGTGAGTTTAAGCCATTAACATTTAGGGTTATTATTGAGATATGGGTTGTTCTTCCAGTCATATTGGTTTATTTATGTTACTAAACATGGTTTGTTTTCCTCTTTGATTATTCCCCCTCTTTACTGTACTCCCTCCCGCTGTTGGTTTTCATTGTTATTTTCCATTTCCTCTTCCTGCAATGTTTTGCCGAGGATGTTTTGAAGAGATGGTTTTCTACCTGCAAATTCTTTTCACTTTTGTTTATCGAGGAAGGTTTTAATTTCATCTTCCATACTGAAGCTTAATTTTGCTGGATACACAATTCTTGGTTGGAACCCATTTTCTTTCAGTGTTTCAAATATGTTATTCAAGGATCTTCTAGCTTTCAGAGTCTGTGTTGAAAGATCAGCTGTTATCCTGATTGGTTTACCCCTAAATGCAATCTGCTTCCTTTCTCTTGTAGCTTTTAAAATTCTCTCCTTATTCTGTATGTTGGGCATCTTCATTATAATGTGTCTAGGTGTGGATCTCTTATGATTTTGCACATTCGGCGTCCCGTAGGCTTCTAGGATATGGGATTCTGTCTCATTCTTCAAGTCTGGGAAGTTTTCTCGTATTATTTCATTGAATAGATTGCTCATTCCTTTTGTTTGGAACTCTATACCTTCCTGTATCCCAATGACTCTTAAGTTTGGTCTCTTTATGTTATCCCATATTTCTTGAATGTTCTGCTCATGGTTTCTTAACAGCTTTGCTGAGCTGTCTATGTTCTTCTCCAGTTGAAATACTTTGTCTTCATTTTCTGATGTTCTATCTTCTAAGGGTTCTACTCTGCTGGTAGTATTCTCAATTGAGTTTTTAATTTGGTTTATTGTTTCCTGCATTTCCAGGATTTCTGTTTGTTTGTTTTTTATAACCTTGATCTCCCTGTATAATTGATCTTTTGCTTCTTGTATTTGTTTATGTAATTCATTTTCGAAGTGCTCGAAGTGGTCTTTCATTGTCTGATTATGGTGTCTAATGTCTTCCTTGAGACTCCAGATAATCTGAAGCATGTATATCCTGAATTCTTTATCTGACATTCCATCTGCTGCAGATATTACCTCTTCTAAAGTTGAGTTGACCTGCATTGCTTGTGGTCCTTTCTTTCCTTGTCTTTTCATACTGATCGCGTTTCTTTCTGCTTGGCGAAACTGTTGTGTTATTGATTTTCCCCCTATATATTTATATTGCTCTTATATAGTTGCAAAGTCTCCCTCGCAGGCTTTGGCGGTGGTTCTGCCCCTCCTCCAATTGGGGCAATGTGCCTACTACGCCGGCAGGCTGCTGTGCCTCTACTTTCGGTGGGCCTGTTCTTTCGGTGGTCACAGGTTCGCCTCCCTTGCAGGCGTGAGAAGCGGCTCTGCACCTCCGCTGGCCGCTAGGCCTGTTCTGTCTGTCGTTTGCAGGTCTGTCTACCTAACAGGTCCTGGTGGCGGCTCTGCCCCTCCCCCAAACGGGGTGATGTGTCAGACGGCCATTGGGCCTGTTTTGTCAGTGGTCACGGTATCGCCTACCTTGCAGGTGGGTGGGGCAGCGGTGCCCCTCTGCAGGTTTCTGGGCCTGACCTGCCGGTGTGTCGCAGGTCATTCATTTTTTAGTTCTAGTAGTTTTTGTACACCTTTTTGTGTCTTCTATGTATAGAGTAATGTCACCCGAAAATAGTGATAATTTGCGTTCTTATTTTCCTATTTTTATGCTTTTTATTTGTTTAGTATGTCTAATTGCTCTGGCCAGTGTTTCGAGAACTATATGGAATAGAAGTGGTGAGAGAGGGCATCCCTGTCTTGTTCCAGATTTTAGAAGAAATGCCTTCAATTTTTCTCCATTCATAATGATGCTAGCCTGAGGCTTAGCATAGATAGCTTTTACAATGTCGAGGTAACTTTCTGTTATCCCTATTTTTTCTAATGTTTTGAACATAAAGGGATGCTGTACTTTGTCAAATGCTTTTTTTGCTTCTATCGAGATGATCATATGGTTCTTATCTTTAAGTCTATTGATGTGGTGAATAACATTTATTGATTTCCGTATATTGAACCATCCTTGCATCCCAGCTATGAATCCTACTTGATCATGGTGCATAATTTTTTTGATGTGCCTTTGTATTCGATTCACCAGAGTTTTATTGAGGATTTTTGCATGTAGGTTCATCAGATATATTGGTCTGTAGTTTTCTTTCTTTGAGGTGTCTTTTTCTGATTTCGGAATCAGCGTGATGTTGGCCTCATAGAATGAATTTGGAAGAGCTCCCTCTTTTTCTCTATGCTGAAATAACTTGAAAAGTATTGGTATTAAATCTTCTTTAAATGTTTTGTAAAACTCCGCTGTATAGCCATCCGTTCCTGGGCTTTTCTTGGTTTGTAGTCTTTTGATTGCTTCTTCTGTTTCATCCATTGACATTGGTCTGTTTAAATTCTGTGTATCCTTCTGACTCAGTCTGGGAATATCATATGACTTAAGAAATTTATCGATGTCTTCACTATATTCTATTTTATTGGAATATAGGTTTTCTAAATAATTTCTAATTGTCTTCTGTATTTCGGAAGCATCTGTTGTAATATTGCCTTTTTCATCCCATATGTTAGTAATTTGAGTTCTCTCTCTTCTTCTCTTCATTAGCATGCCTAAGGGTCTGTCGAACATATTTATTTTTTCGAAGAACCACCTTTTAGTTTTGTTAATTTTTTCAATAGTTTCTTTTGTTTCAATTTCGTTGATTTCTGCTCTGATTTTAATTATTTCTTGCTTTCTGCTACATTTTTTGTTGTTTTGCTCTTCCTTTTCTAGGGCTTTGAGTTGAAGTGTGAGCTCATTTATTTGTTCGTTTTTACTTTTTTTCAGGAATGACCTCCAGGCGATGAATTTCCCTCTTAAAACTGCTTTCATTGTGTCCCATAGATTCTGATATATTGTGTCTGTATTTTCATGTATCTCTAAGAATTTTTTGATTTCCTCCTTTATATCTTCTATAACCCACTGATCATTCAGTAACATATTGTTCATTTTCCATGTGATGTAGGATTTATCCTTCCTTTTTTTATCATTGGTTTCCAGTTTCATTCCATTATGATCAGAAAAAATTCATGGTATTATCTCAACCCCTGTATATTTACTGAGGGTTGCCCTATGACATAATATATGGTCTCTTTTTGAGAAGCATCCACGTGCTACTGAGAAAAAAGTATATCCACTTGATGATGATTGATATATTCGATATATGTCAGTTAAGTCTAGGTTATTGATTGTGATATTGAGTTCTATAGTTTCTTTATTCACTTTTGTTTGGAGGATCTGTCCAATGGTGAGAGAGGTGTGTTGAAGTCACCCCTAATTATTGTGTTGTGGTCTATTTCATTCTGGAACTTGAGGTGAATTTGTTTTTTGAACATTGCAGCACCATTATTTGGTGCATAAATATTGATAATTTTTATGTCTTGTTGATGAATGGTTCCTTTTAACAGTATATATTGTCCTTTCTTATCCCTTTTGATTAAATTAGTCTTGAAGTCGATTTTATTCGATATGAGCATGGCCACCCCTGCTTGCTTATGGGGAGCGTTGCATGGTATATTTTTTCCAAAACTTGCACCTTCAGCCTGTGTATGTCTTTTCCATTCAGATGTGCCTCCTGGAGGCAATATATTGTTGGATTTATTTTTAATCCAAGTTACCAGCCTATGTCGCGTTATTGGAGAGTTTAAGCCATTAACATTTAGAGTCACTATTGATATATGGTTTGTACTGCCGCTCATGATTGATGATTCATCTTTTTTTTTTAATTTAGTTTGTTTCTCCATGATTAGCTTTTCCCCCACCCTCAGTCATTACTGAGGCACTTCCCACTGATGGTTTTTGTTGTTGATTTTCATTTCTTCTTCGTGTATTGTTTTGCTCAAGATGCTTTGCAATGCTGGTTTTCTGGCTACAAATTTTTTTACCTTTTGTTTATCATGAAATATTTTTATTTCATCGTCATACCTGCAGCTTAATTTTGCTGGATACAGAATTCTTGGTTGGCATTCATTGTCTTTCAGTGTTTGAAATACGTTGCTCCAGGATCTTCTCGCTTTCAGCGACTGTGATGAAAAATCCATTCTCAACCTTATTGGTTTACCCCTTAATGTAATCTGCCTCCTTTCTCTTAGAGCTTTTAATATTTTCTCTTTGTTTTGTATATTGGATATCTTCATAACAATGTGTCTTGGTGTTGGTCTACTGTGATTTTGTGTGCTCTGTGTCCTGTAAGCATGTCCAATTTGTATATCTATTTACTTTGTATTTCTGGAAATATTTCTGTAATTATTTCATTCAATAGATTACTAATTCCCTTGGTTTGAATCTGTGTACCTATCCAGATGACTCATTAATTTTTTTTTTTTTATGTTATCCCATATCTCTTGGATGTTTTACTCATGATTTTTTACCAGCCTTTCTGTGTTGGCTAGATTCATTTCAAGATGATATATTTTGTCTTCATTATCTGACATTCTGTCTTCTACTTGCTCCACAGTCTTAGTGATACTCTCAATTGACTTTTTAATTTGGTTTATCGTTTCCTTCATTTCTAGAATTATTGTTTGATTTTTTTATAATCTCTATCTCCTGATAAAGATGCATAACTTCTTCTTTTATCTGTTTATGTAATTCATTTTCAATGTGTTCTTTCACTGTTTGGATTTGCTGTCTCGTATCCTCTTTAAGTTTCAATTCCATCTGTCTAAGGTATTCCTTGAGTTCTTTATATGACCATTTTTCTGATGACTATAGGTCCTCCTGAATATTTTGGCTGTCCTTCGTTGTTTGTACTTATTTTCTTCCTTGATTTTTTGTGCTGCTCATGTTACTTCTTGCTCTGTTTGACTGTTGAGTTACTGCTTACTCTTATAAATTTATTTGATGCTTGGAAGAAAAGATATTAGAAGGAAAGGGAAGAAGTCACTAAAGAGAATGAGAGTAGGCAGGTAGAATTCGAGGAAGGGGAAATCAGAAAATTGAAAAGAAATGATAAGACAAAAGAAAAAATAGAAAAGAAAGAAAGAAAGAAAAAAATTTTAAAAAAATGATCATTTAAAAGATGTAAATTAAAGTTTAAAATAATAATAATAATAAAATAAAAATATTTTAAAAATGAAAACATATTAAAAAGTTAAAGTACAACAACAAAAAATATGAATTTACATAAAGAATCTAAACCCCACACTCAGTATGCCTCAAGTTGGAGAAGTAGAGCAGTATTAACGCCAGGCCTATTTTTTCACTTCTGTTTCACAGGAAGGCAGTCCAGGCAACCCTGATGTTAGGCAAATGAGGGGCAAGGGAGCTTATTTTGGACACGGACGTGGGCTGTGTACCTCATGGAAACCTCCAGCCGGAGGTTATGATGAGTGTCTACATGGAAGAAGATGAGGGCCATGTTGGGGTGTTTTGGTTTTATCTGTGAACATTTGTATGGCGGTAGGAAGAGATGACTGGGTACACCTGGGCTTGAACTCTTGTGTGATTCAACATAGAGACTGAGTTCTGGAATTGACCTCAGAGAAGTATTGCCATGGATTGTGTTGGGCTTTTAGAAGGCCATGCATGAGAGTCGCCCTTGGAAAGTGAGATCTACGCCCAAGTTGGCTTTCCACAGAGCAAATGGAATCTCAGCCAGGATATCACATGATTTTATTCTGAAAGACTTGGCAGCCATAGTTGAGAGTGAAAACACACATGGACCTCACATTGTAGACCTCAATGGGCCTGGCTTCATGTGACCTTTTGGCCACCCTTTGGGAAGCCTTGCCTCTGAGAGTTCTCCAGAGCTTTCATTGAAGTGAGCTTACTCAACATTTAATGGTTAATGAATGAATTGAAACCCACAGTGCCTACAACTTCTTCCTTGAATAATGGCTAGATGAATACCATGAAATTTTTGAAATTCCCAAGACTAGGTGTCACAGGAGAACCTTTGGATGTCCTCTAGCTGATCATGAGAATACAAGACATTGCCTTTATTGACTGGGTTTCATGAAAATGGTGTATAACAGAGATGCAAGTAAGTTGGAACCTGCTGAGTAGTGTTCCTAGAGCCGTGGTGGGCAGGTGTGTGATAAAATATCTCTGGTGTGGCCATGTTTATCTGCCATTGGTGTCCAAATAACTTGTGACTGACATTTTGCAGCCAGTAGACCCTTATATGTAAAAGAATCTTGTTATATGGAGAGGTTTCAGGGCAATGTTCAGAATCAGGTTGCTATGGTCAATGTTGCAAGCTATGTGGGATAGAAGCCTGGTTGGTGCATTCTCCAACAGAACCCAACCCACCACAACTGAAAGAACTCCCTACAGCACTGTGTCCCAGTTGAACTCTTTTTATTTCATGAAGCAAATACCACACTCCTAGTGCAACAGCAAAAAACACCACAAAGAGTGGAGGATGACCAAATGGCTTCACAGTCCAGATGAGGAGACACTTGCCCTCAGTGGCCACAGTTTACCTACAAAGAGAAAATTCAGCACTGCTGAATCATGTTCATCGGAAAATAAGAAACCATGTCATCCATGTCACATAGATGCAGACCCAGCTTTGATGGTCTCACTACAAAGGAAGCTAATGCTCCTGACAACAAAATATATTTCAAGTGCTCACCCTCAGAGGTAGTTTCTCCAGATGTTAGGCCAGCAGAGCTTCATGTTTGTGGAGTGTTTACCCTGTCCCTTACTTTTGGAAACTCCTCTACCACATCCAAATTTGTGAACTCCTGAGCATTTTCTATAACAGAAATGTATTCACAGATTTTCTAACTCTTCTCCTCTAATTGTGTCTTACATGGGGCGAAGGTAATGCCAAGGCATTGTTCTGAATGAGAGTGGGAAGATTTTTGTGTAGCACATATTTGCATACACATTGGATACATTTTCCAATTTTCCATTCGAAATACTGAATCCCTGACACTTACAAATTCCCTTCTAGACTTTTACTTCTAATCTTAATATGATGTAGAAAAATAACCCAAACAAAATAGAAATACAAGAGGTTCACAGGAGGCATGGTGTATAGTTGGACTTGCCTTTCCTATGATAAATGGTAGGTGCTATAAATCTAGCAAATTTTAATTGAAACAGTTCTTTATGTGTTTTAAAAGTTAACAAATATGTGAATAACTGTCTCCCTTTCTCTGTAGTCTATTCAGCACATGTATTTTTTTATGCACATATTGAATTCTACCTGGTATCACACATACATTTTGTGAGGTGGCTGACTTGGCAGATACAAACTGTAAGAAAAGATCACTCCTACTAAACGCTGTTGGAACTGAAAATTCAACATATGGGTCAGCTTTCTAGTTGAACAACATAAATTGATGTTCAGGAAAATGAGTATTTTTGGATCTGTGGATGATATATATTTCATGGTGAATTTCAATTGCCATACATAATGCTACTTTTTAATGTCTCTCTCTGTGTGTGTATCTATCTATCTATCTATCTATATATATATATATATATATATGTATTCACTCTCCAGATTTTTCAAAATATGAAATGTATTTGTCTTATTTTACACTCCCTAAATTCATTCATATTTATGTATGTGGATTTATAATCAACTTTTCACAAGTTTATTCTCAGAAATGTTCATCCACCTGAAATACATATTCGTTTCCAGTACTGAAAACTAACTTCAGGGGATCATATGATGGCAGCGAAAGGAGTGCATCAACCCCATATACAGCATCACTGTGCAAGAGAATGACGAATTTCCAGCAAAATTTGGGTGCTCCAAAACCTAGTGGAAGTATTTCCATCTCATGAGGATTAGCTACGGGGCTCAAACGTGAGTGATTTGTCCGCATAGAGCGTCATGCTGCTTATTCAGCAAATCGCCCTGCGGCTAGAGTCTGTGGCGCATGCTGGCAAACAATGAGATAGCAACACAAATATTCAGTGGTGCGGATTCTGTGGGCTCCTGCCAGCTGTACAATCACTGTGCTCATTGCTGAATTCTGGGTTTGAGACCGGGGAAGGACGCGGTCCAATTCGGTTTTCCACACCAGTCAGACCACAGAGGAAGCCAGGGGCCACCATCTTGGAGAGCTGACGTCACCATTCCTGTTTTCAACTCATAGCAGCTCATTCAGCTATATAACAGGTAATCTCAGGCTGCCATTCGCCTGTGTCTCGGAGACAAATTACTCAGGCCTGTTCCTATCAGAACATACACCAAGCCCAGAGCGGCCGAATTCTGGCTCCTGGAACTGATCAGGCCCAGGGCTAAAGAACCCGTGGAAACTCCTTCTCGGTCTAGGTCTTGCTGAATACTGTGGAGGTAAATACCTACCTAGCCTTCATAGGCAGTGGCAACAGGATTGAGACGGGGCTTGTGAGGGCTGGTCAGGACTCACCCATTGCTTTGGTCATCCGGCAAAGGGAACGAAATGCTGCCATTCGCATGGGATACCAACATGTTAGAGATCTGATGTCATCACAAAGTGGTGGAGGAGATAACTTCATCGATACCAGCGGTGACAGAAACAGTTGGTCTCCTGGTAAAAAAAGTGAGTCACAAACACCCGAGTCTCTCTCACTTTGTCTTCAAGCAAGAGGGGCAGAGCAGAGCCGCCGCCCATGCCCGGCACAGGCCCAGCGACCTGCAGGCGTGGTAGTCATGTCATCCCAATTGGAGTAGTGACAGAGCAGAGCTGCCGCCCGGGCCTGGAACAGGCCCATCAACCAGCAGGCGTGGTAGTCACGTCACCCCAATTGGAGTAGGGGCAGAGCAGAGCCACCGCCTATGCCCAGAACAGGCCCAATGACCCGCTGGTGTGGTAGACACGGCACCCCTATTGGAGTAGTGGCAAAGCAGAGCCTTCTCCCGCGCCCAGTACAAGCCCAGCAGCCCACCAGAGTGGTTGTTAGGTCACCCCAATAGGAATAGGGGCAGAGCAGAGCCACTGCCCAAAACAAAACAGTTTCAACAAGCAGAGAGAAACGCGAGCAGTATGAAAAGACAAGGAAAGAAAGGACCACAAGCAA
The DNA here is from genome assembly GCF_048772815.1 of Callospermophilus lateralis. Classification (NCBI taxonomy): domain Eukaryota; kingdom Metazoa; phylum Chordata; class Mammalia; order Rodentia; family Sciuridae; genus Callospermophilus; species Callospermophilus lateralis. The sequence continues at coordinate 317,245 of NW_027512439.1, forward strand.
TGCAGGTCAACACAACTTTAGAAGAGGTAATAGCTGCATCAGATGGAATGTCAGATAAAGAATTCAGGATACTCATGCTTTAGATGATCTGGAGTCTCAAGGAAGACATTAGACAACAAAATCAGACAATTAAAGATCACTTCGACAATGAATTACATAAACAAATCCAATAAGCAAAAGATCAACTATATAGGGAGATAGAGGTTGTAAAAACAAACAAACAGAAATCCTAGAATTGCAGGAAGGAATAATCCAACTTAAAAACTCAATTGAGAATACTACCAGGAGAGTAGAACACTTAGAACATAGAACATCAGACAATGAAGACAAAGTATTTCAACTTGAAAAGAACATAGACCACTCAGCAAGACTGTTAAGAAACCACGAGCAGAATATCCAAGAAATATGGGATAACATAAAGAGGCCAAACTTAACAGTCATTGGGATACAGGAAGGTATAGAGGTCCAAACCAAAGGAATGAGCAACCTATTCAATGAAATAATACGAGAAAACTTCCCAGACTTGATAAATAAAACAGAATCCCAAGTCCTAGAAGCCTACAGAACGCCGAATGTGCAAAATCATAAGAGAGCCACAACTAGACACATTATAATGAAGATGCCCAACAAACAGAAAAAAGAGAGAATTTTAAAAGCTACAAGAGAAAGGAAGCAGATTACGTTTAAGGGTAAACCAATCAGGATAACAGCTGATCTTTCAACACAGACTCTGAAAGCTAGAAGATCCTGGAATAACATATTTCAAACACTGAAAGAAAATGGGTTCCAACCAAGAATTGTGTATCTAGCGAAATTAAGCTTCAGTATGGAAGATGAAATTAAAACCTTCCTCGATAAACAAAAGTGAAAAGAATTTGCAGCTAGAAAACCATCTCTTCAAAACATCCTCGGCAAAACATTGCAGGAAGAGGAAATGGAAAATAACAATGAAAACCAACAGTGGGAGGTAGGACATTAAAGGGGGGAAAATAATCAAAGAGGAAAACAAACCATGTTTAGTAACATAAATAAACAAATATGGCTGGAAGAACAACCCATATCTCAATAATAACCCTAAATGATAATGGCTTAAACTCACCAATGAAGACACACTGGCTAGTAGAATTGAACAAAAAACAAGACCCAACAATATGCTGCCTACAGGAGATGCATTTGATAGGAAAATGCATACATAGACTGACGGTGAAAGTTTGGGAAAAATCATATCACTCATATGGACTTCGGAAACAAGCAGGAGAGTCCATACTCATATCAAATAAAATAGATTTTGAGCCAAAGTTAATCAAAAGGGATAAAGAGAGACACTACATACTGCTCAAGGGAACCATACACCAACAAGAGACAGCAATCATTAATATATATGCCCCAAACAATGGTGCAGCTATGTTCATCAAACAAACTCTTCTCAAGTTCAAGAGTCTAATACACCACAATACAGTAATCATGGGAGACATGAACACACCTCTCTCACCACTGGACAGATCTTCCAAACAAGGAATAAGGAATAAGGAAACTATAGAACTCAATAACACAAATAATAACCTAGACTTATTTGAGATATGTAGAATATAACACCCAACATCAAACAGTTACCTTTTTTTCTCAGCAGCACATGTATCCTTCTAAAAAATGATCATATATTATGTCACAGGGCAACTCTTAGACAATATAAAGGAGTACAGATAATACCATGCATATTATCTGATCATAATGGAATGAAACTAAAAATCAATGATAAAAGAAGGAAGGAAAAATCATGCATCACTTGGAGAATGAACAATAGGTTACTGAGTGATCAATGGGTTATAGAAGACATCAAGGAGGAAATTTAAAAATTCTTAGAGATAAATGAAAACACAGACACAACATATCGGAATCTATGGGACACATTGAAAGCAGTTCTAACAGGAAAATTCATTGCTTGGAGTTCATTCCTTAAAAAAAGAAACAACCAACAAATAAATGATCTCATACTTCATCTCAAAATCCTAGAAAAAGAAGACGAAAGAAACAGCAAAAGAAGTAGAAGGCAAGAAATAATTAAAATCAAAGCTGAAATTAATGAAATTGAAACAAAAGAAACAATTGAAAAAACTTGACAAAAGTAGAAGTTGGTTCTTTGAAAAAATAAATAAAATTGACAGACCCTTAGCCATGCTATGAAAGAGAAGAAGAGAGAACTCAAATTACTAGCATAAGGGATTAAAAAAGAAAATATCACAAGAGATATTTCTGAAATACAGAAGATAATCAGAAATTATTTTTAATCCTTATACTCCAAACAAATAGAAGACAGTGAAGGCATCGATAAATTTCTTAAGTCATATGATCTGCCCATATTGAGTCAGGAGGATATAGACAACATAAACAGACCAATATCAATTGAGGAAATAGAAGAAACCATCAATCCACTACCAACTTAGAAAAGCCCAGGACCGTATGGGTATACAGCAGAGTTTAACAAAACCTTTAAAGAGGAACAAATACCAATATTTTTCAAGGTGTTTCAGGAAATTGAAAAAGAGGGAGATCTTCCAAATTCATTCTACGAGGCCAAGATCACCCTGATTCTTACACCAGACAAAGACACTTCAAAGAAAGAAAACTACAGACCAATATCTCTAATGAACCTACACCAAAAAATCCTCAATAAAATTCTGGCGAATTGGATACAAAAACATATCAAAAAAATTGTGAATCCTGATCAAGTAGGATTCATCCGTGTGATGCAAGGCTGGTTCAATATACGGAAATCAATAAATGTTATTCACCACATCAATAGACTTAAAAATAAGAACCATATGATCATCTCGGTAGATGCAAAAAAAGCATTCTATAAAGTACAGCATTCTGTTATGTTCAACACTCTAGAAAAACTAGTGATAAGAGGAACATACCTCAATATTGTAAAAGCAATGTATGCTAAGCCTCAGGCTAGCATCATTCTGAATGGAGAAAAATTGAAGGTATTCTCTCTAAAATCTGGAACAAGACAGGGATGCCCTCTCTCACCACTTCTGTTCAACATTGTTCTCGAAACACTAGCCAGAGCATTTAGACAGACGAAAGAAATAAAAGGCGTAAAAATTGGAAAAGAAGAACTTAAATTATCAGATCACATGATTCTATGTCTAGCAGTCCCAAAAGGGTCTACAAAGAAACTAATAGAGCTAATAAATGAATTCAGCAAAGTGGCAGGATATAAAATCAACATGCATAAATCTAAGGCATTCCTGCATATCAGCGACAAATCCTCTGAAATAGAAATGAGGACAACCACTCCATACACAATATCCTAAAAAAAAAATAATAATAATTAGGAATCAACCTAACAAAAGATGTGAAAGTCTTATACAATGAAAACTACAGAACCCTAAAGAGAGAAATAGAAGAAGATCTTAGAAGATGTAAAAATATATCCTGTTCATGGATAGGCAGAACTAATATCATCAAAATGGTGATATTACCAAAAGTTCTCAATAGGTTTAATGCAATGCTAATCAAAATCCAAACGGAATTTTTTCTAGAAATAGAGAAAGCAATCATGAAATTCATATGGAAAAATAAAAGACACAGAATAACAAAAACAACACTAAGCAGGAAGTGTGAATCAGGCGGCATAGCGATACCAGACTTCAAACTATACTACAGAAAAATAGTAACAAAAATACCATGGTAATGGTACCAAAACAGGCAGGTGGACCAATGGTTCAGAATAGAGGACACAGAAACCAAGCCACGAAACTACAACTATCTTATATTTGATGGAGGGGCTAAAAGCATGCAATGAAGGAAAATAGCATCTGCAAAAAATGGTGCTGGGAAAACTTGGAATCCATATGTAACAAAATGAAACTGAATCCCTTTCTCTCGCCATGCACAAAAGTTAACTCAAAATGGATCAAGGAGCTTGATATCAAATCAGAGACATGGCGTCTGATAGAAGAAAAAGTTGGCTACGATTTACATACTGTGGGGTCGGGCTCCAAATTCCTCAATAGGACACCCATAGCACAAGAGTTAATAACTAGAATCAACAAATGGGACTTACTCAAACTAAAAAGTTTTTTATCAGCAAAAGGAACAATAAGAGAGGTAAATAGGGAGCCTAAATCCTGGGAACAAATCTTTACTCCTCACACTTCAGATAGAGCCCTAATATTCAGAGTATACAAAGAACTCAAAAAAATAGACAATAAGATAACAAATAACCCAATAAACAAATGGGCCAAGAACCAGAACAGACACTTCTCAGAGAAGTACATACAATCAAAAAACAAGTACATGAAAAAATGCTCACCATCCCCAGCAGTCAGAGAAATGCAAATCAAAACCACCCTAAGATACCATCTCATTCCAGTAAGATTGGCAGCCATTATGAAGTCAAACAACAACAAGTGCTGGTGAGGATGTGGAGAAACAGGTACACTTGTACATTATTGGAGGCACTGCTAATTGGTAGAGCCAATTTGGAAAGCATTATGGAGATTTCTTGGAAAGCTGTGAATGGAACTACCATTTGACCCAGCTATTCCTCTTCTCGGTCTATTCCCTAAAGACCCTAAAAGAGCATGCTACAGGGACACTGCTACATTGATGTTCATAGCAGCACAATTCACAATAGCAAGACTGTGGAACCAACCTAGATGCTGTTCAATAGAAGAATGGATAAAAAAATGTGGCACTTATACACAATGGAGTATTACTCTGCTTTAAAAAATGACAAAATCATAGAATTTGCAGGAAAATAGATGGCATTAGAGCAGATTATGCAAAGTGAAGCTAGCCAATCCCTAAAAAACAAATGCCAAATGCCTTCTTTGATAAAAGGAGAGTAACTACGAACAGAGTAGGGATGAAGAGCATGAGAAGAAGATTAATATTAAATAGGGATGAGAGGTGGGAGAGAAAGGGAGAGGGAAGGGAAATTGCATGGAAATGGAAGTAGACCCTCAGGGTTATACAAAATTACATAAAAGAGGATGTGAGGGGAAAGGGAAAAATAATACAAAAGGGAGAAATTTATTACAGTAGAGGGGGTAGAGACAGGAGGGGGGAAGAGAGCGGAGGGGAGGAGGGATAGTAGAGGATAGGAAAGGCAGCAGAATACAATAGACACTAGTATGGCAATGTGTCAATCAATTGATGTGTAACTGATGTGATTCTGCAATCTGTATACGGGGTAAAAATGGGAGTTCATAACCCACTTGAATCAAAGTGTGAAATATGATATATCAAGAAATAAATAATGTTTAGAACAACCATAAAAAATTAAAAAAAAAAGAAAACTAACTTCGGTGAATGAGGCACGCGAATCCTAATATTTCTACAGTAACTGACCAAGTTTAACATCAATGCAAGTAGATTCCAATGGACATGATGTGTATTTTTACGTTAATTTTTATTCAAAACTGGTACAATTTCATCAGTTTATGCACATCATAGGATATATATTTCATAAAAAATTTAGCAAATTTATAGGCATTTGTTTCACTTTCAATCACTTCCTGCTTCAAAACACATGTATTCCTCCATATTTCTTGACTGGTCTTTGCATGAGAATTCTTTCCGAACACATTATTTTCGATTTCCATAATCACTTTTGAAGCAAACTTCACACACTCTTCATGATAAATCAAAACACTAATATTACCATTAGATGTATAACTGGTTGGAATGAATGAATATATATCAATATAAGATTTATTGTATATTTTCAGATATCAATTCATTCCATTATTTAAAGTTGGAACCAGTTATATTATTTATTCACAGTATGGTGTATTCATGCTTAATCTCTATATTCATGGACACAGGGTACACCTCTTTGTACCCCCAATACAAATTTTACGTCTTCAGTATATTGCTCCCAGAAATGGTGGTAGAAATACTCATGTCACCTGATCTACATATAGATTTTATCACAGTAATATTCTGGACAAAAAATGTAAAGGTCACACTTATGATTGTACCAAAGACTAAATGGAAAGCTATCATGGATTACTAAAAACATCCTTGTCCAGGTTGCCTAATGCTCTCAAATGTCAATCCTATTGGTTACTACATATTTGTTTCTTCCTAAGATTATATATTCAAACTCAACCCTGGTGAAAATGTCTACTCCTATCACTCACTTAATACTTTGCCTGATTTCATAATGTCTCTATTGTTATCTGCTTTTCTACATATTTTCCCAATTTCATCATAGTGACTGACTCTTCATATGTGCTGACATTTACATTCACTCTCTATCCGAAACCCTATAGCTAAAGAATTTTTAGTCCCAATCCTACACTCACTCTTCTTCCTAAACCTACCGACTATCTTCCTAATTCTACTGACTATCCCTTTGGATTGGATGTTCTCTTCTACATTCAAACATCCAAGGTACAAGGTCCTATGCCATTGTATATCAAATTGTCTGAGACATCTTTGCAGAATATAATTCAAAACTAAGTATCCCAATTAAGGGCCCAATGCCCTTCTGGGCTTCAAATCATACCTAGATTTTTGTTTTCATACTTATATTTCACCTCAATATTCTTGTAAATATCGCAGGTTCCCAATACCATTATTTATCACACAGAATGATTGCTAACCCAAATCGAACCTGTTATTAAGCCTAAACATACACTGTTTCCTCAATCTCATTTTACAGAAGAGCAGGGATAGAGTCGTTCTTACAATACAGGAAAGTAGGGGACATTCCACCTGCTGAGAACCTCAAAGGTCCATTCAGAAATGATACTTGGAGAAGATGTAGGCAGCTATGAAGGACCTGAGAGAGCAAAAGTCATCTTCCATGGCAAACAACCTGGTCAGGATGAAGGGATGTGTCTGAATCAGCCTCTCTCTTTTTATTGTAGAGAAGATGGACCAAACCAGGCCTGTGTGGAGAGCTGCTGCTGGGTGCCTATGGTTGACATACCATTCTACCTTGTGAAAGTGTCACAGGAAGTAGGGGCAGCCTCCATCTCATGGGACACTTGGAAGCAACTGTTAGGACAAAGTGGTTGCCAAGGCAGTGACCTCATTCAGTTCCAAAGAAAGTGATATACCTCATTTCCTTGGTGATGGAACTCTCTGAACTTTGTATCCAAGAATCCAGGCACCCCGAGGCAGCCCCAGTCCCAGTGGACTCACTTGTTTGGATTTACCAAGGACAGAGTCAGTCTTTCTTGGTACCTACCGATGTGAGGATGGCCAAATGCCAGGAGAGCTCTGAAGAGGGACCTTTCCAGAAGAAGCAGGTAGTGGCTCACCCCTTTTTCTTGACAACTTCACAGAGTTGGCCAAGGAAACCAGATCTGAGAGAGGTCAGGCCATGTTCTGAGAATAGGTAGGAAAGTTGGTTTGTTTGGTTTGGAGTGGATTGTTTTTAGTAAGTCGTTTGACCAGGCGAGTGTTTCTATGTCTGTGTATCCCACTGTGTCCATTGTTGTAGACATTAGAAAAGAGAATGCATTAATGGATGCGTCCAGTCTACTATAAATCTTCCCATTATTCAACCTGCCCAATTTATGAATGGACTGCAGCTTGTCTTATCGAGAGGCAACACATTCTATCTTCCTAAGTTCCTGTTTTCTTCCTGAATTCTGGCCACTCTCCAGAATAGGCTCATGGTTTTGTGTCCAAGATATGCACCACTACAAGCTCTGTGACATGGCCATGTACTGGATAGCGGAAGAGAATGGCCAGCCTTTCAGAAAACTCAGATATCAGTGTGAACAGAAATGTCTCAGTGGAAAAACCCCGCTTTGGGCCTTTTGCTTACCTATTGTTCTGTTGCACTGAATGTCAGGAAAGACTTGGTCTCAGGCCACCCCTTTGTGAAGCCTGAAGAAAGAGTTTTCAAATGGAAATGAATGGGCATCACCTGTGGCTCTTTGCTTAATTGCTTTGTAAAGGGATGTGGCTGAATTAGCCTCTTGGCCTGTGTGTGGCTGTGTCTTACATTCTCAGCACCTGATGGATCTAAAGAATGATCCCATGTGTGCATCAAAAACCATAATGGCAAAAAGATCAGTCATTGTAGATGAAGTCTCTTGCCTTCCTCTGTTAGGTTCCTGACCTCTGTCAAGTAAGAAAATGGATTCTTTGGGTCAAAAGAGTTCCTCAAAGCCCTGCAGAGGTGCTTGGGGTTTCGCATGACTCCAAATCACAAAGAATCTATACCTGAAAATTAGTAGGCCTCAAATTGGAGAAACAGAGCATTATTAATGACAGGCTTATTTGATCACTCCTGGTTCACAGGAAGGGTGTCCAGGCCACCCTGACTTTAGGCAAATGAGGGGCAAGTGAGCTTATTTTGGACACTTTCTTGGGCTTCGCCCCTCATGAAAATCTTCAGCCAGACATTATGATGAATGACAATATGTAAGAAGATGAGGGCCATGTGGGAGTCTTTTCGTTTTAATTTTGGTCATTTGTGTGGCGGTTGGAAGAAATGACTTTGTCCACCTGGGCTTGAACTCTGGTGTGATTCCCCTTAGAGACTGAGTTGTGGAACTGACCTTAGAGAAGTATTGCATTGAATTTTGTTGGGATTTTAGGAGGCCACGCATAAGAGTCACCCTTGGAACTGAGATCTAGGCCCAGCGTTGCTTTCCACAGATTTTTCAATTTCTGAAAGAAGTGACCTCACCTCACTTCCTTGGTGATGGAACTCTCTGATCTTGGGATCCAGGAATTCAGGCAAAAAAGCCAGGGCCAGTTCCAGTCCGAGTGGTCTCATTTGTTTGGATTTACCAAGGACAGAGTCAGTCTTTCTTGGTACCTACTCATGTGAGGATGGCCAAATGGCAGGAAATCTCTGAAGAGGGGCCTTTCCTGAGAAAACAGGTAGTGGCTCACAGCTGGCTCCTGACAATTAAATAGAGTTGGCCATGGAGTCCAAATCTGAGACAGGAGTGGCCATTTCGGGGGAACATAGTATGGCCCATAAGTCAGAGGACACTCAAGATAGTCAAAGACCTACTTGGCAGAAGGAGGTGCCTTTGTAGGTTTGGTTGTGGTTTTGTGGTTTTGTCTCATGTTCTGAAAATAGGCAGGGAAGTCGGTTTGTTTGGTTTGGAGTGAACTCTTTCTAGTAAGTCGTTTGGCAAGGCGAGTGTTTCTATGTCTGTGTATCCCACTGTTATCTATGGTTGTAGACATTAGAAAATATATTGGATCAATGGATATGTCCTGTTTAGTAGAAAGCTTCCCAGAATTCATCCTGCACAATTTATGAATGGACTGCAGCTTGCCTTATCAATTGGCTACACCTGCTATCTTCCTAAGTTCCACTTTTCTTCCTGAATTCTGGCCACTCTCTAGAATAGGCTCATGGTTTTTTGTGCAAGATATATACCACCTCCAAGCTCTGTGACATGGCCATGTACTGGATAGCTGAAGGGAATGGCGAGCATCACAGAAAACTCAGAAATCACTATGACCATTAAAGACTCAGTGGAGAAACCCTGCTTTGGGCCTTTTGGTTACCTATTGTTCTGTTGCCCTAAATGTCAGGAAGGTCTTTGCCTTAGGCCACCCCTTTGTGAAGCCTGAAGAAAACAGTTTTCAAATGGAAATGAATGGGCATCACCTGTGGCTCTTTGCTTAATTGCTTTGAAAAAGATGTGTCTCATTCAGACCATTGGCCCTGTGTGAGGCTGTTGCTTAGTTTCTCATCACCTGATGGATCTAAAGAAAGATTCCATGTGTACATCCAAAACCAAAGTGGCAAAAAGAGCAGTCATTGTGGATGAAGTCTCTCGTCTTCCTCTGTAAGGTTCGTGACCTCCATCAAGTGAGAATAGGGATCCTTTGTCTCAAATGAGTTCCTCAAAGCCCTGCAGATTCTATCCCCTAGGTGCTTGGGTTTTATCATGACTCCAGTTCACATAAAGAATCTAAAACCCACAGTCAGTAGTCCTCAAATTGGAGAAGCGGAGCAGTATTAATGGCAGACCTATTTGATCACATCTTGTTCACAGGAAGTGTGTACAGCCACCCTCAGTTTAGTCAAATTAAGGGGCACGGGAGCTTATTTTTGACACTGGCTTGGGCGGAGCCCCTTATGGAATCCTCCAGCCAGAAGTTATGATGAGTGTCTATATGGAAGAAAATGTGGGTCATGTGGGAGTGTTTTGGTTTTAATTGTGGTCATTTGGGTGGTGGTTGGAAGTGACGACTGGGTCCACCTGGGCTTGAACTCTGGTGTGATTCCCCTTAGATACTGAGTTGAGGTACTGACCTCAGAGAAGTATTGCCATGAATTGAGTTGGGATATTAGGAGGCCACACATGAGATTTGCCCTTGGAAACTGAGATCTAGGCCCAGGTTGGCTTTGCACAGAGCACTTGGAATCTCAGCCAGGGTATCACATAATTTTATTCTGAAAGACTTGGCAGCCATAGTTGAGAGTCAAAACACACATGGACCTCACATTGTAGACCTCAATGTGCCTAGCATCATGTGATCATTGGCCACTCTTTAGGAAGCCATGCTTATGAGAGTTCTCCAGAGCTTTCATTGAAATGAGCATCCTCACCATTTAATGGTTCCTGAATGAAGTGAAACCCACAGTGCCTTCAACTTCATCCTTGAAAAATGGCTAGATGAATACCGTGAATTTTTTTTAAATTTCCATGACCAGGTGGCACTGGAGAACCTTTGGATATCCTGTTGCTGACTATGAGTATACCAGACAGTGCCTGATGGACTGGGTTTCCAGAAAATGGTGTAGAGCAGAGATGCCAGTAATTTGGAGCCTGCTGAGTAGTGGGCATAGAGCTGCAGTCGGCAGGTGTGTGATAAATCATCTGTGGTGGAGCCATGTGGATCTTCCATTGGCTTCCAAATTGCTTGTGACTGACATGGTGCAGCGAGCAGACCCTTATATGTAAAGGCGTATTTTTATTTGTAGAGTTTTTAGGGCAATGTTCAGAATCACGTTGCTATGGTCAAGAGGCAAGCTATTTGGGATAGAACCTTGGTGGGTGCATTCTCCTGCAGACCCTGACCCACCACACGTGAGAAACTCCCTCCAACACTTTGTCCCAGGTGGACTCCTTGTATTTTGTGAAGCAAATACCAAACTACCAGTGCAGCAGCAAGAAACACCACAAAATGTGGAGTATGACCAAATGGCTTCCCAGTCCACACGGGGAGACACTTAGCCCCCAGTGACCACAGTTTACCTACAAAGATTGAATTCAGCTCTGCTGACTCATGTTCATTGGAACATAAGAAACCATGTCCTCCAGGTCACATAGATGCAGACCCAGCTTTGATGCTCTCATTACAAAGGAATCTAAAGCTCCTGACAACAACATATATTTTAAGTGCCCAACCTCAGTGGCAGTTTCTGAAGAAGTCTTTAGGCCAGCAGAGCTCCATATTTGTGGAGTGTTTACCCTGTCCCTTACTTTAGTAAACTACTCTACCACCTCCAATGTTGTGAACTTTTGAGCATATTAAATTCCAGCTATGTATTCCCAGATTTTCTAACTCTTCTCCTCTAATGATGTATTACTTGGGGCGAGGGTAATGTCAAGGCATTGTTCTGGAAGAGAGTGAAATATTTCTCCATGTGTTTTTTTTTTCAATTATTTTATTTCATATTATTTTTTTATTTTTTTAATTGGGTGTTCAAAACATTACAAAGCTCTTGACATATTATATTTCATACATTAGATTCAAGTGGGTTATGAACTCCCATTTTTATCCCAAATACGGATTGCAGAATCATATGTGTTACACATCTGCATTTTTATAATGCAATATTAGTAACTGTTGTATTCTGCTACATTTTCTATCCTCTAGTATCCCCACTCCCCTCCCATCTTCTCTCTCTACCCCATCTACTGTAATACATTTATATCTTTGTTAATTTTCCCATTCCCCTCACAACCTCTTATATGTAATTTTGTGTAACAATGAGGGTCTCCCTACATTACCATGCAATTTCCTTTATCTCTCTCTTTCCGACCCCCACCTCATGTCTCTGTTTAATGTTGATCTTTTCTTCCTGCTCTTCCTCCCTGCTCTGTTATTAGTTGCTCTCATTATATCAAAGAAGACATTTTTATTTGTTTTTTAGGGTTTGGCTAGCTTCACTAAGCATAATCTGCTCTAGTGCCATCCATTTCCCTGCAAATTCAATGATTTTGTCATTTTTTAATGATGCATAATACTCAATGGTGTATAAATGCCACATTTTTTTATCCATTCATCTACTGAAGGGCATCTGGGTTGTTTCCACAGTCTAGCAATTTTGAATGGTGCTGCTATGAACATCAATGTGGCAGTATCCCTGTAATATGCTCTTTTAAGGTCTTCAGGGAATAGTCTGAGAAGGGCAATAGCTGGGTCAAATGGTGGTTCCATTCCCAGCTTTCCCAGGATTCTCCATACTGCTTTTCAAATTTGCCACAACAGTTTGCAGTCCCACCAGAAATGTACAAGAGTACCCTATTCTCCACATCCTCGCCAGCACTTGTTGTTTGACTTCATAATGGCTGCCAATCTTACTAGAGTAGGATGGTTTCTTAGGGTGATTTTAATTTGCATTTCTCTGACTGCTAGAGATGGTGAGCATTTTTTCATTTACTTACTGATTGATTGTATGTCCTCCTCTGAGTAGTGTCGGTTCAGGTCCATGGCCCATTTTTTGATTGGGTTATTTATCATCTTATTGTCTAATTTTTTGAGTTCTTGGTATACTCTGGATATTAGGGCTCTATCTGAAGTGTAAGGAGTAAAAATTTGTTCCCATAATTTAGGCTCCCTATTTACCTCTCTCATTTTTTATCCTGCTGAGAAAAAACTTTTCAGTTTAAGTAAGTCCCATTTGATGATTCTTGTTATTAACTCTTCTGCTATGGGTGTCCTGTTAAGGAATTTGGAGCCCGGCCCCACATTATGTAGATCGGAGCTAACTTTTTCTTGTATCAGATGCAGAGTCTCTTATTTGATATCTAGCTCCTTGATCCACTTTGAGTTAACTTTTGTGCATGGCAAGAGGAGGGGATTCGGTTTCATTTTGTTGCATATGGATTTCCATTTTTTACAACACCATTTGTTGAAGATGCTATATTTCCTCCATTGCATGCTTTTAGCTCCTTTATCAAATATAGCATAGTTGTAGCTTTGTGAATTAGTCTTTGTGTCCTCTATTCTGTACCATTGGTCAACCTGCCAGTTTTGGTACCAGTGCCATGCTGTTTTTGTTAATATTGCTCTGTAGTATAGTTTTAAGTCCGGTATCGCTATACCGCCTGATTCACACTTCCTGCTAGAATTGCTTTTGCTATTCTGGGTCTTATATTTTTCCATATGAATTCCATGATTGCTTTATCTATTTTTACAAGAAATGCCATTGGGATTTTGATTGGCATTGCATTGAACCTATAGAAAACTTTTGGTAATTTCGCCATTTTGATGATGTTATTTCTGCCTATCCAGGAACAGGGTATATTTTTCCATCTTCTAAGATCTTCTTCTACTTCTCTTTTTAGGGTTCTGTAGTTTTCATTGTATAAGTCTTTCACCTTTTTTGTTTGGTTGATTTTCAAGTATTTAATTTTTTTGAGGGTATTGTGAATGGAGTGTTTTTCCTCATTTCTGTTTCAGGAGGTTTGTCGCTGATATACAGAAATGCCTTTGATTTATGTGTTTTGATTGTATATCCTGCCACTTTGCTGAATTCATTTATTAGTTCTAGTAGTTCTTTTGTAGACCCTTTTGGATCTTCTATGTATAGAATCATGTCACCAGGAAATAGTGATAATTTTCGTTCTTATTTTCCTATTTTTATGCCTTTGATTTCTTTCGTCTGTCTAATTGCTCTGGCCAGTGTTTTGAGAACTATATTGAATAGAAGTGGTGACAGAGGGCATCCCTGTCTTGTTCCAGATTTTAGAGGGAATGCCTTCAATTTTTCTCCATTCATAATGATGCTAGCCTGAGACTTAGCATAGATAGCTTTTACAATGTCGAGGTTAGTTCCTGTTATCCCTATTTTTCTAATGTTTTGAACATAATGGGATGCTGTACTTTGTCAAATGCTTTTTCTGCATCTATCGAGATGATCATATGGTTCCTATCTTTAAGTCTATTGATGTGATGAATAACATTTATTGATTTTCGTATATTGAACCATCGTTGCATACCAGGGATGAATCCTACTTGATCCTGGTAAACAATTTTTTTGATTTGCCTTTGTATTCAATTAGGCAGATTTTTATTGAGGATTCTTGCATCTAGGTTAATCAGATATATTGGTCAGTAGTTCTCTTTCTTTGAGGTGTCTTTTTCTGGTTTTGGAATTAGGGTGATGTTGGCCTCATAAAATGAATTTGGCAGAGCTCCCTCTTTTTCTATTTCCTGAAATAACTTGAAAAGTATTGGTATTAATTCTTCTTTAAAGGTTTTGTAAAACTCCGCTGTATAGCCATCCGTTCCTGGGCTTTTCTTGGTTGGTAGTCTTTTGATTGCTTCTTCTATTTCATCCATTGATATTGGTCGGTTTAAATGTGTGTATCCTCCTGACTCAGTTTGGGCAAATCATATGACTTAAGAAATTTATCGATGTCTTCACTATTTTCTATTTTATTGGAATAATGGTTTTCAAAATAATTTCTAATTGTCTTCTGTATTTCTGTAGCATCTGTTGTGATGTTGCCTTTTTCATCCCATATGTTAGTAATTTGAGTTCTTTCTCTTCTTTTCGTCTTTAGCATGGCTAAGGGTCTGTTGATCTTATTTATTTTTTCGAAGAAGCAACTTTTAGTTTTGTTAATTTTTTCAATAGTTTCTTTTGTTTCAATTTTGTTGATTTCCACTCTGATTTTAATAATTTCTTGCCTTCTGCTAAATTTGCTGTTGTTTTGCTCTTCCTTTTCTAGGGCTTTGAGATGAAGTGTGAGCTCACTTATTTGTTGGTTTTTCCTTTTTTTTCAGGAATGACCTCCAGGCGATGAATTTCCCTCTTAAAACTGCTTTCATTGTGTCCCATAGATTCCGATATGTTGTGTCTATAATTACATTTATCTCTAAGAATTTTTTGATTTCCTCCTTTATGTCTTCTGTAACCCATTGATCATTCAGTAACATATTGTTCATTTTCCATGTGATGTAGAATTTTTCCTTCCTTCTTTTATCATTGATTTCCAGTTTCATTCCATTATGATCAGATAAAATGCATGTTATTATCTCCACACCTTTATATTTACTGAGGGTTGCCCTATGGCATCATATATGGTCTTTTTTTGAGAAGGATCCATGTGCTGCTGAGAAAAAAGTATATCCACTTGATGATGGTTGATATATTCTATATATGTCAGTTACATGTTGGTTATTGATTGTGATATTGAGTTCTATACTTTCTTTATTCAACTTTTGTTTGGAGGATCTGTCCAATGGTGATAGATGTGTGTTGAAGTCACCCATAATTATTGTGTTGAGGTCTATTTCATTTTGGAGCTTGAGGAGAATTTGTTTCATGAACATCGTAGCACCATTATTTAGTGCATAAATATTGATAATTGTTATGTCTTGTTGGTGAATGGTTCCTTTTAACAGTATATAATGTCCTTCCTTATCCCTTTTGATTAACTTAGTCTTGAAGTCGATTTTATTTGATATGAGGATGTCCACCCCTGCTTGTTTATGAGGATAAGTGTGCATGGTGTATTTTTTCCCAACCTTTCACCTTCAGCCTGTGTGTCTTTGCATTTCAGATGTGTCTCCAGGAGGCAACATATTGTTGGATTTGTTATTTAATCCAAGTTACCAGCCTATGTCGCTTTATTGGAGAGTTGAAGCCATTTACATTCAGAGTTACTATTGATGTATGGTTTGTACTGCCAGCCATGTTTGATTATTTATCTTTTTTTAAATTTAGTTTGTTTCTCCATGATAAGATTTCACCCTGCCTCTGTCATTACCAAGGTACTTCCCACTGATGGTTTTGGTTGTTGTTTTTCATTTTCTTTCTTGTGTAGTGTTTTTTTCAAGACGCTTTGTAAAGCTTGTTTTCTGGCGTCAAATTCTTTTAGCTTTTGTTTATCATGAAAGATTCTTATTTTATTGTAGTACCTGATGGTTAATTATGCTGGATACATAATTCTTGGTTGGCATCCATTGTCTTTCAGTGTTTGAAATACGTTTTTCCAGGATCTTCTCGCTTTCAGCATCTGTGATCAAATATCCGTTGTTAACCTTATTGGTTTACCACTGAATATATTCTGCCTCCATTCTCTTGTAGATTTATTATTTTCTCTTTGTTCTGTATATTGGATATCTTCATAACAATGTGTCTTGGCATTCGTCTACTGTGATTTTTTGTGCTCTTGTCCTGTGTGCATCTACAATTTGTATATCCATTTCCTTTATTATTTCTGGAAAGTTTTCTGTAATTATTTCATTCAGCAGTTTTCTCATTCCCTTGGTTTGAGTCTCTGTACCTTCCTCTATCCTGATGACTCGTAAGTGTGGTTTTATTTATGTTATCCCAAATCTCTTGGATGTTTTTCTTGTGATTTTTTTGCCAGCCTTTCTGAGTTGGCTGGACTCGTTTCAAGATGATATATTTTGTCTTCATTATCTGACGTTCTGGCTTCTACTTGCTCCACTCTGTTAGTGATACTCTCAATGGAGTTCTTAATTTGGTTTATCATTTCCTTCATTTCTAGAATTATTGTTTGATTTTTTTTATAATCTCTATCCACTGATAAAGATGCTTAACTTTTTCTTTTATATGTTTATGTAATTCATTTTCAATGTTTTCTTTTACTGTTTGGATTTTCTGTCTCGTATCTTCTTTAAGTTTCCATTCCATCTGTCTAAGGTATTCCTTGAGTTCTTTATATGACCACTTTTCTGATGAATCCTGGTCCTCCTGAATATTTAGGGTGTTCTTCGTTGTTTGTTCTCCTTTTCTTCCTTGCTTGTTTATGCTGCTCATGTTACTTCTTGTTCTGTTTGACTGCTGAGTTACTGTTTACTCTTATAAATTTATTTGATGCTTGGGAGGAAAGATTTTAGAAGGGAAGGGAAAAAGTCACTAAAGAGAATGAGAGTAGGCAGGTAGAATGCAAGGAATGGGAAATAAGAAAACTGAAAAGAAATGAAATACAATAGAAAAAATAGAAAATAAAGAATGAAAATGATTTTTTTAAAAATGATAATGATAATATAAAATTAAAATTAAAATTTTAAAAAATAATAATAACAAAATAGGGGAGGGAGGGGGGATTGCAGAGGAAAGGAAAGGCAGCAGAATACAACAGTTACTAGTATGGTATTATGTAAAATGTGGATGTGTAACCCATGTGATTCTGCAATCTCTACTTGGTTTAAAAAAGGGAGTTCATAACTCACTTGAAGCTAATGTATGCTAATGTATGAAATATGATATGTCAAGAGCTTTGTAGGGTTTTGAACAACCAATAAAAAAATAAAATAAAATAAAATTATTTTGCCATTTAAAAAAAAAGAAAATAATTTTGAAGTTTATCTATGATCCAGGGGCAAGTTAAATGAAACAGTTTCCAGTTGTTAAGTCACCAAAAAATTTATTATTTCATGTGTTATTTATTTGCTTTGTAGTATGTTTAAATTTTATTTTTGGAAAGTTTTTAACCTTATTAAATTTGTTTATTTGTTGTGGGGGAAACAATTGTATATAGGTTAAGTATTGTTTATCAAAAATGCTTAGAACAAGAAGCATTTCAGATTTTGGATTTTTTTGGAATTATGGAATATTTATACAGACATAATCTTGGGGATAAGACTCAAGTGTAAATATGAAATTCATTTATATTTCATACATGCCTTAGACCCATAGCCTGGAGGAAATTTCATACAACATTTTTAGTATACCTGCATTTTGACTGTAACCTGTCAAATGAAGCCAAGTAGGAAACTTTTCACTTGTCACATTCCAGTACTAAAACACGTTAGATTTGGCATTTTGGATTTGGGATTTGGGGATTAGGGGTGCCCAGTTTCCAGAGAGCAAATTCTATTTTTCTACTAAAGTAAACTCATTTATCATAGTAAGTTGTCCTAAGTTAATTATCTTTGTATCCACAAAATTCCTAAAACTTATTGTGGTGCCTATATTTCTCCTTAAAATCATATTTCAAACATTTAATCTTGCTTCATTGAATAAAAACAAATCATATTTTCATCTAATTTTTAGATTCTTTAATTAATTAACACAATTGCTGTCTTATTAAAGGTTCTTTCACTTAAAATACATATTTTACATTGATATTAATAATAGATTTTCTGGAATTATCAATAAAATTTTTATACAATAGCTTTTGCTCCCTGTATTTTCAAACACCACTTAACTTGTGTGTTTGTGTTGCAAACAACTTAGAGCTGATTTTGTATTTTTTACTTCAAATGACATTTTCTACACACTTTCATTTATTTTTTATAATTTATTCTTTTTTACTAGTTTTTTTAGTTGTTGATGGATCCTTATTTAATTAATTAATTTATATGCAGTGCTGAGAATCCAACCAGTGCCTCACACATGCTAGACAAGTGCTCTACCACTGAGCCACAACTCTAGCCCACTCCAGTTTATTCTTAAAATTCACATTTTTTTTAGTTTATGTATAGGTATTTTTTTATTGGCTCTACACAGCACTGGTATACTATCATATTTCTTTTTTTAATTGGTTCTTTTTATACATAACATTAAGATTATACATAACATTAAGATTCATTTTGGCATAATTATAAAAGCATGAAATATAATTTGCTCTAATTCAGTCCCCAGTACTTCCTCTTTTTCTCCTTTCCTCCCTCTTTCTGTTCCCTTCCCTCCACTCTACTGATCTTTCCGCTATTTACTTTTAGTTTGGGGGATTGTGCAGGTGTGTGTTGTGTGTATACATAATGGTGAGATCCAATACGTTTTTTCCCTTTCATTTGTTGTTTTATGGTAATACCGTGTGATTATTTTTATAGTGTTTAAGTTCTTTTATGAGGATTTTGGAAAATAAAAGCAATAAATTTGTGTTCTCAGATGGTCATCATGAACCGGAAAAAAAAAAAAAATAAAATAAAAAATTTTAAAAACATTTTTTAAAAGTTAAAGAACAGCAACAAAAAAATGAAAATAAAAGAAAACAAAAAAACAAAAACAAAAACAAAAAAAAAACAAATTAAAATAATAATAATAACAATAAATGCAGTCATAGATTGCAATAAACTTCTTTTCCAGTAGGTAGAGCTGTGCCCACTGGGCCAAGCTTCTCCTTTCAATAAGTGGGAACCAATCACTGTGCAGCAGCTCTTCCTCCCAGACTGGGTGGGTGTCCAATCCTGAGTGCCTAGGGCCTTCTTTTGTGTTTCCTCAAGCCAGGCCCCACTCACCTGTGACACTCACCACAATACTGGCTACATGCCAGGTCTGCTGCTCCTAGGAGCCCTGTTTTCATGAACGCCTGGGAACACTCTCCCTGTTTGTCTCCCTCAGACCCTAAGTTTGTAGAGCTTAGGCCTGAGAACCCCCAGCGAATTTGCTTGCACTCCGGAAGCCATGCCCCCGGAAGCTGGAGCAAGAGACTTCAGTTTTCAGCACTGGTGGGAGCGGTGGCCTGGAGGTCTGCACCACGAGTCCCGTGCCACTCCTAATTCCCTCGGTCTGGCTATCGCGCTCAAGGGAGAGCTGGGAGGGGCTCTTAAGATTTCCCCACAAGTTCGCAAATTTACAGGAATTTGTTTCACTTTCAATCACTTCCTGCTTCAGGACACATGTATTCTTCCATGTTTCTTGACAGGTCTTTTCATGAGAGTTCTTTCAAGACACATTACTTTCAATTTCCATAATCACTTTTGAAGCAAAACTCACATAAACTTTATGATGAATTATAACTCTGATATTACCATTAGATGTATGACTGGTTGGAATTAATGATTTCATAACGATATAGGATTTCTTATATATTTTCAGATAAAAATTCAATCCATTATTTAAAGTGGAACGAGTTATATTATTTATTCACAGTATGGTCTATTCATGCATTATCTCTATATTCATAGACGCAGTGTACACTTCTTTATACCCCCAATACTAATTTATATGTCTTCAAAATATTGCTCCCTGAAATGTTGGAAGAAATACTCATGTCACCTGATCTACTTATACATTTAATCACAGAAATATTCGGAACACAAAATGCAAAGCTCACACTTATGTTTGTACCAAAGCCTAAAAGGAAAGTAAACATGGATTACTTAAAACATCCATGTCCAGCTTGCCTAATGCTCTCAAATATCAATCCTATTGGTGACTACATATTTGTTTCTTCTTAAGATTATATATTCAAACTCAACCCTACTGAAAATGTCTAATCCTATCCCTCACTTTATACATTTGCCTGATTTCATTATGGCTCTATTTCTGTTTCCTACATATTTTCCCCAGTTCATCATTGTGACTGACTCTTCACATGTGCTGACATTTACATTCACACTCTAATCGATAACCTATTGCTAATAAACGTTTGTTCCTAATCCTATACTCATTCTTTTTCTAAACCTACCGACTATCTTCCTAATCCTACCGACTATCCTTTTTTGACTGGATATTCTCTTATACATTCAATCAAGCAAGGTACAAGGTCTTATGCCATTGTATATTGATCTATCTGAGACCTCTGTGCAGAATGTAATTTTATTCTAAGTATCACAATCAAGGGTCCAATGCCCTTCTGGGCTTCAAATGTTACCTAGATTTCTAGTTTCACACTTATATTTTACATATATATTCTAGTAAATATCGCAGTTTCAAATACCATTATTCATTCTGCAGGATGATTCCTAAACCAAATCCAACATGTTATTGACCCTAAACATACACTGTTCCCTCAATCTAACTTTACAGAAGAGCAGGGACAGAGTTGGTCTTACAATACAGGAATGTAGGGGATCTTCCACCTGCTGAGAACCTCAAAGGTCCATGCAGACATGATCCCTGGAAAAGAGGTAGGCAGCTATGAAGGACCTGAGAGAGCAAAAGTCATCTTCCATGGCAAACAACCTTGTCAGGATGAAGGGGTGTGTCTGAATCAGCCACTTTCTTCTTAATGTAGAGAAGATGGACCAAACAAGGTCTGTGTGGAGAGCTGTTCCCGTGTGTCTATGGTTGATATACCATTCTAACTTGTGACAGTGTCACAGGAAGTAGGGGCAGCCTCCATCTCATGGGACCCTTGGAAGCAGCTATTAGGACAAAGTGTTTGCCAAGGCATTGACCTCATTCAGTTCCTGAAGGAAGTGACCTACCTTACTTCTTTGGTGATGGAACTCTCTGAACTTGGGATCCAGGAAGCCAGGCATCCAGAGCCAGTCCCAGTCCCAGTACCAGTGGGCTCACTTGTTTTGTTTTACCAATGACAGATTCTGTCTTTCTTGGTACCTACTGATGTGAGGATGGCCAAATATCAGGAGAGCTCTGAAGACAGCCCTTTCCTTAGTATGTAGGTAGTGACTCACCGCTGGCTCCTAACAACTACACAGAGTTGGCCAAGGAGACCAGATCTGCCACAGTACAGGCCATTTCGGGTGAACATAGTAGGGCCCGCTAGTCAGAGGACACTCTGGATATTCAGAGACTTACTTGGGGGAAGGAGGTGCTTTGTGTTTGTGGGTGTGATTTTGTGGTTTTGTCTCATTTTCTTAGAATAGGTAGGAAAGCTGGTATGTCTGGTTTGCAGTGGACTGTTTCTAGATAGTCTTTTGACAAGGCAAGTGTTTCTATGTCTGTGTATAACACTGTGTCCGTGGTTGTAGACATTAGAAAAGAGAATGCATCAATGAATGTGTCCTGTCTAGTAGAAAGCTTCCCAGCATTCATCCTGCCCAATTTATGACTGCACTGCAGGTTGCCTTATCGATGGGCAACACCTACTATCTTCTTAAGTTTCAGATTTCTTCCTGAATTCTGACCAATCTGCAGAATAGTCTCATGGTTTTGTGTCCAAGATAGGTACCACCCCAAGCTCTGTCACATGGCCATGTACTGAATAGCTGAAGGTAATGGCGAGCTTCTTAGAAAACTCAGATATCAGTGTGACCAGGTAAGTCTCAGTGGAGAAACCATGCTTTGTGCCTTTTGCTTACCTATTTTTCTGTTTCACTGAATGACAGGAAGGTCTTTGCCTCAGGCCACCCCTTTGATAAGCATGAAAAAAACAGTTTTCATATGGAAATGATTGGGCATCACCCGTGGCTCTTTGCTTAATTGCTTTGAATGGGATGTGTCTGAATCAGCCTCTTGGCCCTGTGTGAGGCTGTGGCTTATATTTTCAGCACCTGATGGATATAAAGAAAGATCCCATGTGTGCATCCAAAACTAAAATGGCAAAATTCAGTCATTGTGGATGATGTCTCTCTCCTTCCTCTATTAGGTTGCAGACAATCATCAAGTGAGTATAGGGATCCTTTGGGTCAAATGAGTTTTTCAAAGCCATGCAGAGGTGCTTGGGTTTTCTCATGATTCCACTTCACATAAAGAATCTAAACCCCACAGTCAGTAGGCCTCAAATTGGAGAAGCAGAGTAGTTGTAATGGCAGGCCTATTTGATCACTCCTGGTTCACAGGAATGGTCTCCAGGCCACCCTGACTTTAGGCAAATGAGGGCCAAGGGAGCTTATTTTGGACACTCTCTTGCGCTGCACCCCTCATGGAAATCTCCAGCCAGAGGTTAAAATGAGGGTCTATGTGGAAGAAGATGAGGGCCATGTGGGAATGTTTTGGTTTTAATTTTGGTAATTTGTGTGGCAGTTGGAAGGGATGACTGGGTCCCCCTCGGCTTGTACTCTGGTGTAATACTCCTTAGAGACTGAGTTGTAGAACTGACCTCAGAGAAGTATTGCCATGAATTGTGTGGGGATGTTAGGAGGCCACGCATGAGAGTCGCCCTTGGAAACTGAGATCTATGCCAAGGGTGGCTTTCCACAGAACACTGAGAATCTCAGCCAGGATATCACATGATTTTATTCTGAAAAACTTGGCAGCCATAGTTGAGAGTCAAAACACACATGGACCTCACATTGTAGACCTCAATGGGCCTGGCTTCATGTGACCTTTTGGCCACTATTTGGGATGCCTTGCCTGTGATTGTTCTCCAGAGCTTTCATTGAAATGAGCTTCCTTAACATTTAATGGTTCCTGAATGAATTGAAACCCACAGTGACTACAACTTCTTCCTTGAATAATGGCTAGATAAATACCATGAAATTTTTGAAATTTCAATGACCAGTTGGCACTGGAAAACCTTTGGATGTCCTGATGCTGATCATGAGTATACCAGACAGTGCCTTGATTGACATGGTTTCATAAAAATGGTGTAGAACAGAGATGCCAGTTAGTTGGTGCCTGCTGATTAGTGGGCCTAGAGCAGTGGTGAGCAGATGTGTGACAAAACATCTGTGGTGAGGCCACGTGGAACTGCCATTGGCGTCCAAATGGCTTGTGACTGATATGGTTTCAGCCAACAGACCCAATAGGTAAAGGCATCTTGTTATATGGAGAGGTTTCAGGGAAATGTTCAGAATCAGGTTGCTATGGTCAAGGGGGAAAGCTATGTGGGATAGAAGCCTGGTTATTGCATTCTCCTGCAAACCCTCACCCACCACACGTGAAAGAACTCCCTCCAACAATGTGTCCCAATTGACCTCCTTTATTTCGTGAAGCAAATACCAAACTCCCAGTGCAGCAGCAAGAAACACCACTAAAAGTGGAGGATGAACAAATGTCTTCCCAGTTAGCACAGGGAGAAACTTAGCCCCAGTGTCCACAGTTTAGCTACAAAAAAATAATTCAGCACTGCTGCCACATGTTCAATGAAAAATAAGAAACCATGTCTTACAGGTCACATATATGCAGAACCAGCTTTGATGGTCTCTCTATAAAAGAACTAAATCTCCTGAAAACAACATGTATTTCAAGTGCCCAACCTCAGAGGCAGTTTCTCAAGAATTTTTTAGGCCAGCAGAGCTCCATGTTTGAGGAGTGTTTACCTTTTGCCTTACTATTTTGAACTCTGCTACCACCTCCAAGGTTGTGAACTCCTGAGCAAATTCCATTCCAGATATGTATTCACAGATTTTCTAACTCTTCTCCTCTAACTGTATCTTACTTTGGTAAAAGATAATGTCAAGGCATTGTTCTGGATGAGACTGGGAAGATTTTGGGGTAGCACATATTTGCATAGACATTGGATTCATTTTTCAATTTCCCTTTAAAACACTGAATCTCTAACCCTAACCAATTCCAAACTAGACTCTGACTACTAATCCTAATATGATGGAGAAAAATAACAAAAAACAGAAAAGAAGTACAAGCAGTTCAGAGGAGGCAAGGTGTATACTTGGACTTGCCTTTTGCATAATATAGGGTAGGAGTTATAAATCTTGCAAATTTTTTTTGAAATAGTTCTCCATGTGTTTTTAAAGTTAACAAATATGTGAATTCCTTTCTCCCTTTCTCTGTAGCCTATTAAGCACATGTATTTTTATATGCACATATAGAATTCTACCTGGTACCACACGTACATTCTTGTGAGGTGGTTGACTTGGCAGATACAAATTGTGAGAAGAGATCACTCCTCGTAAATGCTATTGGAACTGAAATTTCAAACTATGGGTGAACTTTCTAGTTGAACAACATTATACATAAATCCATGTTCAGTATAATGAATATTTTTGGATCTGTGGATGATATATATTTCATGATGGATTTTGATTGGCATATATATTGTTAGTTTTTAATGTCTCTCTCTCTGTCTCTCTCTCTCTCTGTCTCTCTCTCTCTCTCTCTCTCTCTCTATATATATATATATATATATATATATATATATATATATATATATATATATACTCTCCAGATATTTCAAAATATTTAATATATGTGACTTATTATACACGCCCTAAATTCATTCATATTCATTTATGTGGATTTATAATCAACTTTTCACAAGATTATTTTCCAAACTATTCATCCACCTGAAATTCATATTTGTTTCCTAGTACTGACAACTAACTTCAGTGAATGGTGTATACAAATCCTAATATTTCTACAGTAACTGACCCAGTTTAACATCAATGCAAGTAGATTTCTATTGGACATGATATGTATTTTGACGTTCATATTTATTCAACAGTGGGACATTATTATTTCTTCAGTTTATGCACATCATAATATATATATTTCATCCAAAAGTTCAAAAATATATAGGAATTTGTTTCACTTTCAATCACTTCCTGCTTCTCAAAACATGTATTCCTCCATGTTTCTTTACTGCTCTTTTCATGAGACTTCTTTCCAAACACATTATTTTCGATTTCCATAATCAATTTTGAAGCAAAACTCACACACTCTTCATGAAAATCCTAATACTAATATTATCATTGATGTATAACTGGTTGTAATGAATGTCTGTATATTAATATTTGATTTCCTGTATTTTTTCAGATATCAATTCAATCCATTATTTATAGTGGAATGAGTATATGTTTTATTCAGAGTATGTTCCATTCATGCATTATCTGTATATTCATAGAAACAGGGTACACCTGTTTGTACCCCCAATACTAATTTATACGTCTTCAAAATATTGCTCCCAGAAATGGTGGAAGATATACTCATGTCACCTGATCTACATATATATTTTATTACAGTAATATTATGGACACAAAATGCAAAGATCACACTTATGATTGTACCAAAGCCTAAATGGAAAGTGAGCATGGATTAGTAATAACATCCATGTCCAGGTTGCCTAATGCTCTCAAATGTCAATCCAATTGGTGACTACATATTTGTTTCTTGCTAAGATTATATATTCAACCTCAACCCTGTTGAAAATGTCTAATCCTATAACTCACATTATACTTTGCCTGATTTCCTTTTGTCTCAATTGATATTTACTTTCCTACATATTTTCCCCAGTTCATCATTGTGAATGACTCTTCACATGTGCTGACATTTACATTCACTCTCTACCCGAAACCCTATTGCTAAAAAAGTTTTTGTCCAAATCCTATACTCACTCTTCTTTCTAAACCTACTGACTATCTTCCTAATCCTATCGACTATCCCTTTTTGACTGCATGTTCTCTTCGACATTCAGTCATCCCAGGTAAAGGTCCTATGCCATTGTATAGCGATTAATCAGAGACATCTGTGCAGAACATAATTCAAAGCTAAGTATCCTACCCAAGGGCCCAATACACTTCTGGGCTTCAAAACTTACATAGATTTGGGTTTTCAAACTTATATTTCACCTATATATTCTTTTAAATTTCGCAGGGTCCCAATAACATTATTCATCCCGCAGAATGATTCCCAACCGAATTCGAACCTGTTATTAACCCTAACCATACGCTGTTCCCTCAATCTACCTTTACAGAGGAGCAGGGATAGAGTTGGTCTTACAATACAGGAATGTAGGGGATCTTCCACCTGCTGAGAACCTCAAAGGTCAATGCAGAAATGATCCTTGGAGAAGTTGTAGGCAGCTATGTAGTACCAAAGAGAGCAAAAGTCTTCTGACATGGTAAAGAACCTGGACAGGATGAAAGGATGTGTCTGAATCAGCCTCTCTCTTCTTAATGTAGAGAAGATGGACCAAAGCAGGCCTGTATGGAGAGAAGTTCCCCGGTGCATATGGTTGATATACCATTCTAACTTGTGACAGTGTCACAGAAAGTAGGAACAGCCTCCATCTCATGAGACCCTTGGCAGCAACTGTTAGGACAAAGTGGTTGCCAAGGCAGTGACCTCATTCATTTCATGAAGAAAGTGACTTCACCTAACTTACTTGGTGATGGAACTCTCTGAACTTGGGATTCAGGAAGCCAGGCATCCAGAGCCAGTCCCAGTAACAGTCCTAGTGGGATCACATGTTTGGTTTTACCAAGGGCAGAGAGAGTCTTTTTTGGTACCTACTGATGTGAGAATGGCCAAATGCCAGGACAGCTCTGAAGAGGGTCCTTTCCTAAGAAAACAGGTAGTTGGTCATCGCTGGCTCCTGACAACTTCACAGATTTGGCCACGGAGACCAGATCTGAGACAGGGCAGGCCAGTTCAGGGTAACAATATGGTCCACAGTCAGAGGACACTCCGGATTGTCACAGACATATTGGGGGAAGGAAGTGCCTTTGTGGGTGTGGGTGTGAGTTTGTGGTTTTGTCTCATGTTCTGAGAATAGGTAGGAAAGGCGATTTGTTTGGTTTGGAGTGGACTGCTTCTAAAAAGTCGTTTGACAAGGTGAGTGTTTCTATATCTGTGTATCTCACTGTGTCCGTGGTTGTAGACATAAGAAAAGAGAATGCATCAATGGATATGTCCTGTCTAGAAGAAAGTTTTCCATCATTCATCCTACCCAATTTATGACTGGACTGCAGGTTGCTTTATGGATGGGCAACCCCTACTATCTTCCTAAGTTCCTGTTTTCTTCCTAAATTTTGGCCACTACCCAGAATAGGCTCATGGTTTTGTGTCCAAGATATGTAACACCTCCAAGCTCTGTGACATGGCCATGTACTGGATAGCTGAATGGAATGGCGAGCATCTCAGGAAACTCAGATATCAGTGTGACCAGGAAAGTCTCAGTGGAGAAATACTGTTTTGGGCCTTCTGCTTACCTATTTTTCTGTTGCCCTGAATGTCAGGAAGGTCCTTACCTCAGGCCACTCCTTTTTGAAGCCTGAAGTAAACAGTTTTTAAATGCAAATGAATGGGCATCACCTGTGGTGCTTTGCTTAATTGCTTTCGAAAGGGATGTGTCTGAATCAGCTGCTTGCCTCTGGGTCAGGCTATGGATTAGATTCTCAGCACCTGATGGATATAAAGAAAGTTCCCATGTGTGTATTGAAAACGAAAATGGTAAAAATATCAGTCATTGTGGATGAAGTTTCTTGCCTTCCTCTGTTAGGTTCCTAACCTCCATCAAGTGAGAATAGGATCCTCTGGGTCAAATGAGTTCTTTGAACTCCTGCAGAAGTGCTTGGGTTCTCCCATGATGCCAAATCACATAAAGAATCTATACCTGACAGTCAGTTGGCCTCAAATTGGAGAAGCAGAGCAGTATTAAAGGCAGGCCTATTTGATCACTCCTGATTCACAGGAAGGGTGTCAAGGCCACCCTCATTTTAGGCAAATAACGGGCAAGGGTGCATATTTTGGACATTGCCTTGGGCTGCGCTCCTCATGGAAACCTCCAGCAAGAGTTTATGATGAGTGTCTATATGGAAGAAGATGAGGGTCATGTGGGAATGTTTGGTTTCAATTGTGGTCATTTGTGTGGCGGTTGGAAGAGATGACTGGGTCCACATGGGCTTGAACTCGGGTGTGATTCTCCTTCAAGACTGAGTTCTGGAACTGACCTCAGAGAAGTATTGCCATTAATTGTGTTGGGATTGTAGGAGGCCACGCATGAGAGTCACCCTTGAAACCTGAGATTGGGCCCTGGGTGGCTTTCCACAGAGCACTGAGAATCTCAACCAGGATATCACATGATTTTATTCTGAAAGACTTGGCAGCCATAGTTAAGAGTCAAAACACACATGGACCTCACATTTTAGACCTCAATGGGCCTGTCTGCATATGACATTTTGACCACTCTTTGGAAAGCCTTGCCTGTGAGAGTTCTCCAGAGCTTTCATTGAAATGAGCTTCCTCACCATTTAATGGTTCTTGGATGAATGAAAACCCCAAAGGGCCTCCAACTTCATTCTTGAACAATGGATAGATAAATACCATGAAATTTTTGAAATTCCCAATGACCAGGTGGCACTGGAGAACCATTGGATGTCCTATTGCTGCTCATGAGTGTACCAGACAGTGCCTTGATTGACTGGAGTTCTTGAAAATGGTGTGGAACACAGATGCCAGTAAGTTGGAGCCTGCTGAGTAATGGGCCTAGAGCAGTGGTGTGCAGTTGTCTGATAATATATTTGCGGTGTGGCCATGTGGGTGTGTCATTGGCTTCCAAATGGCTTGTGACTGACTTGGTGCAGCCAGCAGAAAATTATATGAAAAGGCATCTGGTTATATGGACAGGTTTCAGGGCAATGTTCAGAATCAGGTTGCTATGGTCAAGGGAGCAAGAAATGTGGGATAGAAGCCTGGTTGGTGCATTCTCCTGAAGACCCTGACCCACCACACCTTACAGGACTCCCACCAGCACTGTGACCCATTTGAAATCCTTGTATGTTGTGAAGCAAATACAAAACACCCAGTGCAGCAGCAAGAAACACCACGAAAATTGGAGAATGACCAAATGGCTTCAAAGTCCACACAGGGAGACACTTAGCCCCCAGTGGCCACAGTTTATCTACAAAGAGAGAATTCATCACTGCTTCCTCATGTTCATTAGAAAATAAGAAACCATATCCTCCAGGTGACATAGATGCAGACCCAGCTTTGATGGTCTCCGTACACAGGGAGCTAAAGCTCCTGACAACAACATATTTTTCAAGTGTCCAACCTCAGAAGCAGTTTCTCAAGAAGTCTTAATGCCAGCATAGCTCCATGTTTGTGGAGTGTTTACACTGTCCCTTACTTTTGGAAACTCCTCTACCACTTCCAAGGTTGTGAACTCCTGAACATTTTCCATTCCAGGTATGTATTCACAGATTTTCTAACTCTTCTTCTCTAATTGTGTCTTACTAGGGGCGAAGATATTGTCAAGGCATTGTTCTGGATGATAGTGGGAATTTTTTGTAGCACATATTTGCATACACATTGGATTTATTTTCCTATTTTCCATTTGAAATACTGAATAACTGACACTAACCCATACCCTAATAGACTCTTACTACTAATCCTAATATGATGGAGTAAAATAACCCAAACAGAATAGAAATGCAAGCATTTCAGAGGAGGCATGGTGTATAGTTAGACTTGGCTTTTGCATGATAAAGTGTAGGTGTTATAATTCAAGTTAATTTTTAATTGAAATAGTTCCATGGGTACTTAAAGTAAACAAATATGTGAATTCCTCTCTCCCTTTCTCTGTAGCCTATTCAGCACATGTATTTTTATATGCACATATAGAATTCTACCTGGTACCACAGGTACACTCTTGTGAGGTGGCTGACGTGGCAGATAGAAATTGTGAGAATAGATCACTCCGCCTAAACGCTGTTGAAACTGAAATTTCAAACTATGGGTGAGCTTCCTAGTTGAACAACATTATACATAAATCCATGTTCAGTAAAATGAATATTTTTGGATCTGTGGATGATATATATTTCATGGTGAATTTCGATTGGCATATGTATTGCTAATTTTTAATGTCTCTGTGTGTGTGTGTGTGTGTGTGTGTGTGTATATATATATATACACACACACACACACACACACTAAATTTTTTTAAAATATAAAATATATGTGTCTTATTATACACTCCCTAAATTCATTCATATTCATGTATGTGGATTTAGAGTTAACATTTCACAAGATTATTCACGGAAATATTCATCCACCTGAAATACATATTTTTTCCTAGAAATGAAAAATAACTTCAGTGAATGGTGGATACAAATCCTAATATTTCTACAATAATTGATCCAGTTTGTCATCAATGCAAGTAGATTCCTATGGGACATGATGTGTATTTTGATGTTCATTTTTATTCACCACTGGTATGTTACAATTTCTTCAGTTTATGCACATTATAGGATATATATTTCATCCATACGTTAGCAAAATTATAGGCATTTGTTTCACTTTCAATCATTTTCTGCTTTAGAACACATGTAATCCTCCATGTTTCTTGACTGGTTTTTTCATGAGACTTCATTCCAAACATATTATTTTCGATTTCCATAATCAAATTTGAAGCAAAACTCACACACCCTTCATGATAAACTATAACCCTAATATTACTATTAGATGTATAACTGGTTGGAATGAATGATTGTATATCAATATAAGATTTCTTATATATTTTCAGATATCAAATCAATCCATTATTTAAAGTGGAACCAGTTATATTATTTATTCACACTATTGTCTATTCATGCATTGTCTCTATATTCATAGACACAGAGTACACCTCTTTGTAAACCCAATACTAATTTATACGTCTTCAAAATTTTGCTCCCAGTAATGGTGGAAGAAATACTCATGTCATCTGATCTACATATACATTTTATCAGAGTAATATTCTGGACACAAAAAGAAATGGTCACACTTATGTTTGCACCAAAGCCTAAATGTAAAGTGAACATGGATTACTAAAACCATCCATATCAAGTTTGGCTAATGCTCTCAAAATTCAATCCTATTTGTGACAACATATTTGTTTCTTGCTAAGATTATATATTCAAACTCAACCCTGTTGAAAATATCTAATCCTATCTCTCACTTTATACTTTTCCTGATTTCATAATGTCTCTATTTATATCAGCTTTCCTACATACTTTCCGCAGTTCATCATTGTGACTGACTCTTCAATTGTGCTGACACTTACATTCACACTCTAATCCAAACCCTATTGCTAAGGAACTTTTGTTCCAAATCCTATACTCACTCTTCTTCTTAAACCTACTGACTATCTTCCTAATCCTACCCATTATCCCTTTTTGACTGGATGTTCTCTTATACATTCAATAATCCAAGGTACAGGGTCTAATGCCATTGTATATCGATCTATCTCAGACATCTGTGCAGAACATAATTCAACGCTAAGTATCACAATCAAGGGCCCATCCCCATTCTGCGCTTCAAATCTTACTTAGATTTCTGTTTTCATACATATATTTCACCTATATATACTTATAAATGTCGCAGGTTCCCAGTACCATTATTCATCCAGCAGAATGATTCCTAATTCAAATTGAACATATTATTAACCCTAACCATACACTGTTCCCTCAATCTAACTTTACAGAAGAGCACGGACAGAGTTGGTCTTACAATACAGGAATGTAGGGGATCTTCCACCTCCTGAGAACCTCAAGGTCCATGCAGAAATGATCCCTGGAGAAGATGTAGACAACTATGAAGGACCTGAGAGAGCAAAAGTCAGCTTCCATGGAAAACAACCTGGTCAGGATGAAGGGTTGTTTATGAATCAGCCTCTCTCTTCTTAATGTAGAGAAGATGGACCAAACCAGGTTGGTGTGGAGAGCTGTTCCTAGGTGCCTATGGTTGATATACCATTCTACCTTGTGAAAGTGTCACAGAAAATAGGGGCAGCCTCCATCTCATGGTAGTCTTGGAAGCAACTGTTAGGACAAAGTGGTTACCAAGGCAGTGATCTGATTCAGTTCCTTAAGGAAGTGACCTCACCTCACTTCTTTGTTGATGGAACTCTCTGAACTTGGTATCCAAGAAGCCAGGCACCAAGAGGCAGTCCCAGTCCCAGTGGTCTCACTTGTTTGGACTTACCAAGGACAGAGTCAGTCATTCTTGCTACCTACTGATGTGAGGACGGCCAAAACCAGAAAAGCTCTGAAGAGGGGCTTTTCCTGAGAAAGTAGGTAGTGGCTCACTGCTGGCTCCTGACAACTTCACAGAGTTGGCCAAGGAGACCAGATCTGAGACAGGACAGGCCATTTCATTGGAACATAGTATGGCCCACCAGTCAGAGGACACTCCGGATAGTCACAGACCTACATGGGGGAAGGAGGTGTCTTTGTGGGTGTGGGTGTGGGTTTGTGGTTTTGTCTCATATTCTGAGAATAGGTAGGAATGGCGGTTTGTTTGGTTTGGAGGGAACTGTTTCTAGTAAGTCATTTGACAAGGCGAGTGTTTCTATGTCTGTTTATACCACTGTGTCCCTGGTTGTAGACATTAGAAAAGAAAATGCATCAATTGGTGAGTCCTGTCTAGTAGAAAGCTTCTCAGCTTTCATCCTGCACAATTCATGAATGGACTGCGGCATGACTTATCGATGGGGAACACCTGCTAACTTCTTAAGTTCCTGTTTTCTTCCTGAATTGTGTGCACTCTCCAGAATAGGCTCATAGTTTTGTGTCAAATATATGTACCACCTCAAATCTCTGTGACATGGCCATGTACTGGATAGCTGAAGGGAATGGTGAGCATCTCAGAAAGCTCAGATATCAGTGAGACCAGGAATGCCTCATTGGAAAAACCCTGCTTTGGACATTTTGCTTACCGATTCTTCTGTTGCCCTGAAAGTCAGGAAGGTCTTTGCATCAGGTGTGTCATGTGGGAGTGTTTTGGTTTTAATTGTGGTCATTTTTGTGGCCGTTGGAAGACATGGCTATGTCCACCTGGGCTTGAACCCTTATGTGATTCCCTTTAGAGACTGAGTTCTGGAACTGACCTCAAAGAAGTATTGCCATGTATTGTGTTGGGATTTTAGGAGGCCACGCATGAGAGTCGCCCTTGGAAACTGAGATCTAGGCCCAGGGAGGCTTTCCGAAGAGCACTGGAAATCTCAGGAAGGACATCACATGATTTTATTCTTAAAGACTTGGCAGCCATCGTTGCAAGTCAAAACACACATGGACCTCACATTGTAGACCTCAAATGCCTGGCTTAATGTGACATTTTAGCCTGTCTTTGGGAAGCCTTGCCTGTTAGAATTCTCCAGAGCTTTCATTGAAATGAGCTTCTTCTCCATTTAATGGTTCCTGAATAAATTGAAACCCACAGTGCCTTCAACTTCATCCATGAAAAATGCCTAGATAAATATCATTAAAGTTTGGAAATTCCCATCACCTGGTGGCACTGGAGAACCTTTAGGTGTCCTATTGCTGATCATGAATGTACCAGACAGTGCCTTGATTGACTGGGTTTCATGAAAATGGTGTAGAACACAGATGCCAGTAACTTGGAGCCTGATGAGTAGTCGGCCTAGAGCAGTGGTGTGCAGGTGTGTGTTAAAACATCTGTGGTGGGCTGATGTGGATATGCCATTGGCTTTCAAATGCCTTGTGACTGATATGGTGCAGCCCCCATACCCTTGTATGTAAAGGCATCTTGTTATATGGACAGGTTGAAGGGCAATGTTTAGGATCAGATTGCTGTGGTCAAGGGGGCAAGCTATGTGGGATATAAGCCAGGTTGGTGCATTCTCCTGCAGACCCTTACCCACCACACATGACAGAACTCCCTCCATCACTGTGTCCCAGTTGAACTTCTCGTATTTTGTGAAGCAAATACCAAACTCCCAGTGCAGCTGCAAGAAACACCACGAAAAGTGGAGGATGACCAAATGGCTTCACAGTCCACACTGCAAGACACTTAGCCCCCAGTGGCAACAGTTTACCTATAAAGAGAGAATTCAGCCCTACTGCTTCATGTTCATAGGAAAAAAAGAAACCATGTCCTCCAGGTCATATAGATGCAGACCCAGCTTTGATGGTCTCACTACAAAGGAAGCTAAAGCTCCTGTAATCAACATATATTTCAGGTGCCCAATCTCAGAGGCAGTTTCTCAAGAAGTCTTTAGGCCAGCAGAGCTCCATGTTTTTGGAGTTTTTACCCTGTCCTTTACTTTTGGAAACTTCTCTACAACCTCGAAGGTTGTGAACTCCTGAGCATTTTCTATTACCGATATGTATTCACAGATTTCTAACTCTTCTCCTCTAATTATGTCTTACTTGGAGTGAAGGAAATGTCAAGGCATTGTTCTGAATGAGAGTGGGAAGATTTTTGGGTAGCACATATTTGCCTACACATTGGATTCATTTTCCAATTTTCCATTCGAAATACTGAATCCCTGACTGTCAGGGGTAGAAGGAATTCTTCTTCAAAGAACAGCCTGACACTTACAAGAAACAGCCCCCAGGAGACATCCTGTCTGGAAGACATCCTGTAGCCATATATGTCCCTGAGACATCCTGTGGCCATCTTTCTTCCAGAAACATCCTGAAGTTATCTCACCTTGTGAATACATCCAGGAACTGCTGATAAGAGAGCTTTCCCATATCCAGCATATTAATACCCATGTGTGAACAATAAAATTTTGCAGCTTGATCAGAACTCCTGTGTTGCTCTCATCTCTCATGCATCTTGTCCCTTCATTCCTCCCCATCTAGGTTCGCTGACCACGTTGATGTGTCCTGCCGGCCGGGACATCT
The DNA here is from genome assembly GCF_048772815.1 of Callospermophilus lateralis. Taxonomy (NCBI): domain Eukaryota; kingdom Metazoa; phylum Chordata; class Mammalia; order Rodentia; family Sciuridae; genus Callospermophilus; species Callospermophilus lateralis. Next base: position 352,345 of record NW_027512439.1, read on the forward strand.
GGCGCCCACCGACTGGGGCTCAAGCCTTTGACTGAGGGGGAACCCCTTCCTCCTGGAAGACTTGGTCAAGAGGAGCTCACGATCGCCTCAGCAGACACCACCCGGAGACATATCCAGGAGGAAGGTGGGGATGATGCACGGTGAGTGACGCACCATGTGACAAGCAGTATCGTCACATGATTTGTTTATTTCAGGCCTCAAGGAGTCCTTCAAGACATGAGGGGCACATGTTAAGAAAAAGGACTTAAAATTTTTCTTTTCATACATAGGAGAATTGTGTCCATGGTTTCCTCTTGAAGGGACCATTGATGGCAAAAATGGCTTAGAGTAGGAGACTGTTTAAAAGATTATAATGAATCATTTGGCCCAGAAAAAATGCCAGTTCCCACCTTTTCTTACTGGAACTTAATTAATGAAATTCTTAAAAGTTTTCGCTTTGACAATGGTACCTTACAACTTGTCAGGATTGGGGAAGAGATTATGCAAAAGACCTCTCGTCCCCCCTCTGCATGCCCATCATTAGTATAGACATAGAACCTTCTCAGTCTTCCCAGGACCCTGAGAACCTTCCTGGTCCCCCTCAAAATACGACCCTAATTAATAAGGCTCCAATGATTAAAAACCACCTTTATCCAGTTTTAAATCCCAGAGACACATTGACCCCTGGGGAGGACGCTATCTTGGAGAAGGAAGCAGCTCTCTACCATTCAGAACACCCGCGACCTCTCAGGACCCTGCCACAGCCTATAGGATTTACCAAGCGAAGGTGAAAGCACCTATGTAAAACATCTTGCCTTTGAAAATGCCAACCCAGCATGTCAGAATGTTCTTCAACCACATAAGGATAAAGGGAAACTTTCTGAAGTTATTAGACTCTGTGCAGACGTGGGTGCAGCCCATGCCATGGGTCTGGCTTTAGGGACCGCCTTTACCAAGGCCTTTCACAATCCTGGCTCACGTACTTGCTTTACTTGTAAACAACCTGGCCATTTTGCATGTGAGTGTCCCACAGGCAAACAAAGCCTAGGAATAGCATATCCTCAAACTGGGGCTTAACCGCCCCCAGCTACCCTTTTCCATAGAAGTGGTAAAGGTCATCACTGGGCCAGTGAGTGTAGATCTAAGACAAATGCCCTCAGACAGCCTATTTCTTCCTACTTCTCGGGAAACTCCCTGCGGGGCCAGCCCCCGGCCACAACATTCCCCACGACAAACACAGGAGCAATAAAGTTTGTTCCCTCCTAAACTCCCAACCTACCACAAAATCCTTCTCCACAATTGCCTCCCTCCAACTAGCCACCCCAGGCAGCACAAAATTGGACCTCTGTGCTGCCACAAATACAATATTAGACCCAATGCAAGGGCCCCAGATAATACCCAATGAAATTATGGGTCCCCCTCCATCTCATACATGTGCCCTTAATCTTGGAAGAGCCTCCACTACCATACAAGGTGTTCAGGTCTTCGTTGGCATTAATGATAATGATTTCACTGGAGAAATAAAAATACTGGCCACTGCTATTAATGGAGTTGCCGCCATCCCAGCAGGAACAAGACTTGCACAATTAATTCTCCTTCCCTTGGATTCAGGAGGCATTTCCAAAACCCAAACCTACCTCGGGGGACTGCCTTCTTGGGCTTCTCTGATGTGTATTGGGTTCAGCCCATTTCTCACAATAGACCCACCCTTACCTTACTTACTGAAGGAAAGGAATTCCAAGGAGTTCTAGATATTGGAGCTGATGCCACAATTATTTCTCAAAAATACAAGCCATCAGGTTAGCCCCTCACTCCATCCTTGACTGACCTTAAAGGGATAGGAAAATAAAAAAATCCTCTGGTCAGCTCTAGGTCTATTAGCTGCACTGATAAAGATGGTAATATGTCAACTGTCACTCCTTTCGTTGATTCTGACCTCCCTGTTAACGTATAGGGAGGAGATATTTTGAGTTATTGGAAGTTATTCTCGCCAGTCCCAATTCCATGGTGACTCATCAAATGCTTCCTATGAATTTTGTTCCTGGTACAGGCCTGGGGATACTGAAACAAGGACTGGTGGAGCCTATACAACCCATACAAAAACAAATACATGTGAACTTGTGTATTCAGATTTTTAGTGTCAGTCCCTGACCCTCCTGTACCCCATGCAGATAAAATTATTTGGGAGACTCAGACTCCTGTGTTGGTGGATCAGTGGCCCCTTACCCAAGAAAAATTGGAGGCTGCCTCCACGTTAGTGCAGGAACAGCTTGCAGCCGGCCATGTAAAGCCCTCAACCTCATCATGGATTACTCCTATTTTTATTATCAAGAAAAAATCAGGCAAGTGGTGCCTTTTACAATATTTGTGTGCCATTAATAAAGTTATGCGCCCGATGGGAGCACTACAGCCAGGCATTCCCACACCAGTGGCGATTCCAAAAAACTATTGTAAAATGGTTATTGACTTAAAAGATTGCTTTTTTACCATTCCTTTACATCCTGAGGATAGACCCTATTTTGCCTTTAGTCTCCCTCACATTAATTTTCAGGGCCCTATGCAGAGATTTCAATGGAAGGTTCTTCCCCAAGGTATGGCCAACAGCTCTAGTCTTTGCCAAAAACACGTTGCTCAAGCAGTAGACCCTGTGAGAGAGCGATGAGCACAAAATTATATTTTACATTATATGGATGATTTGTTAATTGCTGCACCTAATACCCATGACCTTAATAATTGTTACTTGGACTTTTACAAAACCTCACTACCTTGGGACTACAGATAGCTCCAGATAAGTTTCAAACACAGGACCCTTATACCTATTTGGGCCTTAAACTTCAAGATAATCAGATCCAAATTCCTAAAATACAACTATGTGTTTACCATCTTCACACACTTAATGATTTTCAAATATTACTGGGGGATATTCAATTGCTAGGAACATATTTAAAATTACCCACTTGTGTACTTTTGCCCCTTAATGATATTTTGATAGGTGATTCCCACCCCTCCTCCCCTCAAAAGCTTACTCCTGAGGCATGACATGCATTAAACCAAGCCACAGAAGCCATTGCCCAAAAGTTTGTTACACAAATTTCTTATAACCTTCCTCTGGTTCTGGTTATTTTCCACACTCCTCATACACCCACAGGAATATTTTGGCAGCGAGATCCACATTTTAAAAATAAAGGCTGCCCCTTGCTTTTGGTCCTTGTATCCACCACATCCTCCAAGGTTATTACTGTTTATCTTGCTCAGGTAGCTTCTCTTATTTTTAAAGGTCGTTTGCTTTCTCGACAACATTTTGGCAAAGACCCTGATAATATTTTAATTCCATATACTAAGGACCAAACCCTTACTACAATTTTTACTAGAGACATGGATCAATGGGGTATTGCCCTATCAGGCTTTTTGGGAACAATTCATAACCACATCCCCAATGACCCCGTTTTAAATTTTGTCCAGTTACATTCATTTATTTTTCCCAAAATTACTCAAAAGGCTCCCATTCCTCAAGAACTTACTGTCTTTACAGATGGTTCCAGTAATGGCCGTGCAGTCTTTGTTGTCAATAACAAGCCTACCACCTTTGATACTGTCTATCAGTCAGCTCAGTTTGTGGAATTGTTCACCATAACACAAGTTTTCATAAAGTTTTTTTGATAATCTTGTTAATATTTATACAGACAGTGCCTACATTGCTCTTTCTGTGCCCCTGCTGGAGATTTCACCCACCATTATGGCTTCTTCCAATTCCCCCTTTCTGTTTCACCAGCTTCAGCAGCTAATTCAGGCCAGAAAACATGCATTTTCCTTAGGACACATCATGACACACTCTGACCTTCTGAGCCCTCTAACACAAGGTAATGCCCAAGCTGATGCAGCAACACGTTCCATCTTTCCAATTTTTGTTGGCTCCATTCAAAAGGCCATGGAGTTACAAAATCTTCACCATCTAAATTCCCAGAGCCATCGATTACTTTGGAAAATTACCAGGCAACATGCATGAGAAATAGTAAAAGCATGCCCTGGTTGCACTGTCTCCCTCCCCATTCAACACTTGGGAGTTAACCCCCGAGGATTACAGCCCAATCAGGTTTAGCAAATGGATGTTATTCATTTTCCTGAATTTTGAAAAACCAAATATATATACGTTTCTATAGATACCTTCAGCGGCTTTAGTTTTGCATCACCACATTCTGGAGAGGCTACCAAAGATGTCCTTTCTCATCTTGTTTCAGCCTTTTTCGTAATGGGTAAACCAATACATATTAAAACAGATAAATGTCCTGCATATACCAGTGCCAAGTTTAAACAGTTTTGTGCTACCTTGCAATTTTGTCATACTACTGAAATTCCATACAACTCTCAGGGCCAAGGCATGTGGAACTTGCCCAGCTTAGCTTAAAGACTTGGCTATCCCGTCTTAAGGCTTCCGCCCTTGTATTTACCACTCCCAGGGATCGCCTTAACCATGCATTATTTGCCCTTATTTTTCTTACCTTAGACAGTGAAGGCCATTTGGCCACAGACAGACACTGGCATCCTTCGTCCAATTCTGTTCGCTCGCCTGTTATGTGGTGCAATCCCATTACAAATAAATGAAAACGCCCAGATCCTATCCTCATCAGGGGATGAGGCTCAGCTTGTGTTTTGGACCAAGAGCAAGCATCCCCAAGATGGTTACCAGAATGCCTGGTTAAACAGGTAAATTACTTACCTCAACCCAGGGACGGAGGCCCTCCCCCTGAGGACAAATTTTCCTCCATTTCAGATACAGCCAACAATCTGTGCGAGGATCCTGCTTAAGGCACTTCTGCTGAACAGGTTTGAACACGGAGGCCTTGGACCTCCAATTTCCAACATCATGGAGTACCTTTTTGCCCCCCCCCCCCGTGAATGCAAAGGAGAATTTTGGACTGAGGCTCCCACTAGTTGGACCCAGACTGCTGACTGCATGACTAAGGTGACTTACCTCCGTGCCAAGGTTGACCATAATCTCGGAGGAGTTCATCAGCCTAAATGGGTATGTGTTAACAAGCCAAAGATTATTCCCCCTAGTACAAGTAAAGCTCTCCAAAATTGTTCTGCAACTTGTACGCATACCCAGGCGATGCATATCTCTTGTAATGTGTCGGCTTCACTTTGTGTTAATAAACAGGGAGAACAATTTTTTGAAGCCTCCCTAACTAAAACTCATGCAGCAGGGGGACCACTATTCATTATACCCCCATTCTCTTTGACCATGGAGGAGATGGCAAATACACCAAGCTACAGTCAGCTGGGTGCCAAGGCACTGTCGGAAAAGGTTCCTACTGGCCCATTAAGGCCCCTACAGGGGTCTCTGATGGTGGAGGACCCACTTATTCTGTCAACCATCCTCAGATAATCAAACTTTTGAAACCCCAAATCCCTGAGCTCACATATCATCCCTTAATGTAGCCTAAATCCCAGTTCCCAGGTTTAGATACCAATACATTAGATATTTTGCAAACTACATTCTCCTAGCTTAATAATTCGAACCCCACCCTTGCTGGTGATTGCTGGCTCTGCATGACAGCATGGGCAATCATGCCTATGGCAGTTCCTATTAATTCTATCATGGACAATGATAATACATGCCAACCCGGATTTCCCTTTAAAGTACAGCCTATAGGCACTTTTACATTATTTCTTTTAGGCACGATGCAGAATAATACCTATGATACTGATGTTCGACTTACTTCCTTTGGAAATTGCTCAACAGTATAAAATTATTCCTCACCCACCCCATCTCTTTGTTCCTCCAATGGCACAGTTTTTATGTGTGGAGGAAACTCGGCCTTCCCACGCTTCCAGCGAATTGGACCATTGGTTGTGTTCTTGCTTTATTACTCCCTGATATAACTATTGTCCCAGGAGATGAACCTCTACCAATTTCTAGCCTAGACACTTTAGTCAAAAGACATAGGTGGGCAATACAGGCTTTACCACTCATTGCCAGGCTTGGAATAACAGCTGCTGTGGGCACAGGTACAGTGGGTTAGGCACGGCTATTCACTCTTACCATCGCCTGTCTCAACAACTTATAAATTATGTACAAACTTTATCAGGAACCTTTAAAGATTTGCAGGACCAAATAAATTCCCTGGCAGAAGTGTTCCTTCAAAACAGACGGGGCTTAGATTTGCTGACAGCTAACCAGGGAGGTATTTGCTTAGCCTTAGGGGAACGATGCTGCTTTTATGCCAATAAATCAGGCATAGTACGCATTAAAATTAAGCAGCTTCAAGAAGATCCAGAAAAGAGACAAAGGGAACTATTTGAAAATCCCCTCTGGATTGGGCATAATGGATTTCTACCCTACCTTCTTCCCCTATTAGTCCCTTTGTTGGGTTTACTTTTAATGGTGTCCATAGGCCCCTGCATTATAAAGAGGCTGGTACAATTTATTAAAGAACAGAGTAATATTTTGGTTTCTAAGCCCATACAGGTCCACTATCATGGTCTGGAGATGGAAGACAGCACTGCCAACATTTAAAAGAATGTTCAACCCTTCTCACAGGCTTATTAAGTTTACATCCCCACAGATCTCTCTTTCTTACAGAAAACTATAAGTAACAGCTCTGAGCAACCATCTTCTACCCTTGCAATAAGGGTTCGTTCTCCATGGGCCCCTCCGCTTGGGGGAGGACACACCCTTGGAATGAGCACGTTAGGACATAATAACGGAGGGTCCAGGAAGGACTGCAGGAGGATGGATCCACGGATCCCCAAACACAAGACCTCTGAATGACACGCTCTGGTGCATGGCGGTTGGCATGCTATCCCCTCAAAGACGTCTCCTCCAAAAACATGCCAAAGCCAACACGAAATCTCCTAGGAAAGATGCTCGCTCAAATCAGGAGATATTCTAAGGCATCCTAGAGAAACAGAGCCACTATCACCCCCTAAATCCATGGCCTGTAAGGTATGGTCGAATATTTTATATAACAAAAGGGGAGATGTCAGGGGCTAGAAGGAAGTTCTCCTTCAAAAAATAGACTGACACAAGAAACAGCCCCCTGAGACACAACCTGCCTGGCAGACATCCCACAGCCATCTATCTCCTTTTGACATCCGGCTACCATCTGTCTACCTGAAACATCCTGAGGTTATCTCACCCTGTGAAGACATCCAGCAACTGCCGATAAGAGAGCTTTCCCATCCGCAGCATATAAATACCCTCTGAGAATAATAAAAGTTTGCAGCATGATCAGAACTCCTGTCTTGCTGTCATCTCTCGTGTCTCTTGTCCCTTCATTCCTCCCCAACTAGGATCGACACCCAAGTTGATGTGTCCTGCCAGCCGGGCCATCTGACACTAACCCATACCCTCCTAGACTCTGATGACAAATCCTAATATGATGGAGAAAAATAACCCAAACAGAATAGAAATACAAGCAGTTCAGAGGAGGCATGGTGTATAGTTGCACTTGCCTTTTGCATGATATAGGGTAGGTGTTATAAATCTAGTTAATTTTTAATTGAAATAGTTCTCCATGTGTTTTTAAAGTTAACAAATATGTGAATTCCTGTCTCCCTTTCTCTGTAGCCGATTCAGCACATGTATTTTTATATGCACATATAGAATCCTACCTGGTATCAGATGTACATTCTTGTGAGGTGGCTGACTTGGAAGATACAAATTGTGAGAAGAGATCACTCCTCCTAAACGCTGTTGGAACAGAAAATTCAACCTATGGGTGAGCCTCCTAGTAGAACAACATTATACATAAATCCATGTTCAGTAAATTAAAATTTTTGCATCTGTGGATGATATATACTTCATGATGAATTTCGATTGGCATATATATTGCTACATTTTATTGCCTGGGTGTGTGTGTTGTGTGTGTGTGTGGGGGTGTGTATATATATATATATATATATATATATATATATATATATATATATATATATATATACACTCTCCAAATATTTCAAAATATGAAATATATGTGTCTTACATATACTACCTAAATTCATTAATGTTCATGTATGTGGATTTATAATCAACTTTTCACAATATTATTCTCAGAAATATTCATCCACCTGAATTACATATTTGTTTTATAGTACTGAAAACTAACTTCAGTAAGTGGTGCATACAATCCTAATATTTCTACAGTAACTGACCCAGTTTAACATCAATGCAACTAGATTCCTCTTGGATATGATGTCTATGTTGAAGTTCATTTTATTCAACACTGGTACATTACTATTTGTTCAGTTTATACACATCATAGGATATATATTTCATCAACAACTTCAATAATTTATAGGATTTTGATTCACTTTCAATCATTTCCTGATTCAGAACACATGTATTCCTCCAGGTTACTTGATTGTTTTTTCATGAGACTTCTTTCCAAACGCTTTTTTTTTCGATTTCCATAATCATTTTGAAGAAAAACTGAAACACTCTTCATGATAAACCATAACCCTAATATTACCATTAGATGTATTTCTGGTTGGAATGAATGATTGCATATAAATATACGATTTTCTGTTTATTTTCAGATATCAATTCAATCGAATATTTAAAGTTGGAACAAGTTATAATATTTAATCACAGTATCGTCTATTCATAAATTATCTCTATGTTCATAGACACAGAGTAAATCTATTTGTAACCCCAATACTAATTTTTTCATCTTCAAAATGTTGCTCCCAGAAATGGTGGAAGAAATACTCATGTCACCTAATCTACATATACATTTTATCACAGTAATATTCTGGACACAAAAAGAAGAGGAAACACTTATGATTGTATCAAAGCCTAAATGAAAAGTGAGCATAGATTACTGAAAACATTCATGTCCAGTGTGCCTAATGCTCTCAAATGTCAATCCTATTGGTGTCTACATATTTGTTTCTTCTTAAGACTATATTTTGAACCTCAACCCTGTTGCAAATGTCTAATCCTATCACTCAATTTATACTTTGCCTGATTTCCTAATGTCTCTATTGATGTCTGCTTACCTAAATATTTTCCCCAGTTCACCATTGTGACTGACCCTTCACGTGTGCTGACATTTACATTCACTCTCTACCCGATACACTATTGCTAAAGAACTTTTGGTCCAAATTCTGTACTCAGTCTTCTTCTGAAACTTATCGAATATCTTCCTAATCCTACCGACTATCCCTGTTCTAGTGGATGTTCACTTCTACATTCAATCATCCAAGGTACAAGGTCCTATGGCATTGATTATCGATTTATCTGAAACACCTGTGCAGAACGTATATCAAAGCTAAGTATCCCAATCAATAGCGCAATGCCCTTCTGGGCTTCAAATCTTACCTAGATTTTTGTTTTCATACTTATATTTCACCTATATATTCTTATAAATATCACAGGTTCCCAATACCATTATTCATCAATTAGAATAATTCCTAACCCAAATCAAACCTGTTATTAACCCTAACCATACACTGTTCCCTCAATCTAACTTTACAGAAGAGCAGGGACCAAGTTGGTCTTACAATACAGGAATGTAGAGAATCTTCCACCTGTTGTAAAACTCAAAGGTCCATGAAGAAGTGATCCCTGGAGAAGATGTAGGCAGCCATGAAGGACCTGAGAGAGCAAACGTCATCTTCCATTGCAAACAACCTGGTCAGGATGAAGGGTTGTGTCTGAATCAGCCTCTCTGTTCATAATGTAGAGAAGATGGACACAAACAGTCCTTTTTGGAGACCTGTTCCTGGGTGCCTATGGTTCATATACCATTCTAACTTGTGAAAGTGTCACAGGAAGTAGGAGAAGCCTCGATCTCATGGGACCCTTGGAAGCAACTGTTAGGACAAAGTGGTTGCCAAAGCAGTGACCTCATTCAGTTCCTGAAGGAAGTGACCTCACCTCACTTCCTTGGTCATGGAACTCTCGGTACTTGGGATCCAGGAAGCAAGGTACCAAGAGCCTGTCCCAGTCCCAGTCCCAGTGGGCTCACTTGTTTGGATTTACCAAGGACAGAGTCAGTCCTTCATGGTACCTACAGATATGAGGATGGCCAACTGCCAGGAAAACTCAGAAGAGGGGCCTTTCCTGAGAAAGCAGATAGTGGCTCACCGCTGGCTCCTGACAAGTTCACAGAGTTGGTGTTTTCCGGGGAACATAAGTTGGCCCACCAGTCAGAAGACACTCTGGATAGTCACAGACATACTTTGTAGAAGGTGGTGCCTCTGTGGTTGTCGGTGTGGGTTTGTGGTTTTGTCTCATGTTCTGAGAATAGGTAGGAAAGGCGGTTTGTTTGGTTTGGAGTGAACTGTTTATAGTAAGTCGTTTGGCAAGCAAGTGTTTCTATGTCTGTGTATCCCACTATGTGCATGGTTTTAGATATTAGAAAACTGAATACATCTATTGTTGTCTCCTGTCTAGCAGAAAGCTTCCCAGCATTCATCCTGCCGAATTTATGAATGGATTTCAGCTTGCCTGATCGATGGGCAACATGTGGTATCTTCCAAAATTCCTGCATTCTTCATGAATTCTGGCTACTCTCCAGAATAGGCTCATGGTTTTGTGTCCAAGATATGTAGCAGTTCCAAGCCCTGTGACATGGCCATGTACTGGATAGCTAAAGGGAATGTCGAGCATCTCAGAAAACTCAGATATAAGTGTGACCATGATAGTCTCAGTGGAGAAACCCTGCTTTGGGCCTTTTGCTTACCTATTGTTCTGTTGCCCTGAATGTCAGGAAGGTCTTTGCCTCAAGACATCCGTTTGTGAAGCCTGAAGAAAACAGGTTCAAATGGAAATGAATGGACATCACCTGTGGATCTTTGCTTAATTCCTTTGAAAATGGAAGTGTCTGAATCAGCCTCTTGGCCCTGTGTGAGGCCGTGGCTTAGATTCTCAACCCCTGAAGAATCTAAAGAAACATCACATGTGTGCATCCAAAACAAAAATGGCCAAAAGTGCAGTTATTGTGGATGAAGTCTCTCCCCATTCTCTGTAAGGTTCCTGACCTCCATCAAGTTAGAATAGGGATCCATTGGGCCAAATCATTTCTTCAAATCCCTAAATTGCTTGAGTTTTCCCGTGACTACAATTCACATAAAGAATCCAAACTGCACAGTCAATACGCCTCAAATTGGAGAAGCAGAGAAGTATTAACAGCAGGCCTATTTGAACACTCCTGGTTCACAGGAATGGTGTCCAGGCCACCCTGAATTTAGGCAAATTAGGGGCAAGAGAGATTATTTAGGAGACTGTCTTGGGCTTCGCCCCTCGTGGAAATTTCCAGCGATAGGTTATGATGAGTGTCTATATAAAAGAACATGAGGGCCATGTGGGATTGTTTTGGTTTTAATTGTGGTTGTTAGTGTGGTGATTGGAAGAGATGACTGGGTCCACCTTGACATGAACTCTGGTGTTTTTCCCCTTAGAGACTGAGTTCTGGAACTGACCTCAGAAAAGTATTGCCATTAATTGTGTTGGGATTTTAGAAGGCCATGCATGAGAGTCGCCCTTGGAAACTGAGATCAAGGCCCAGGGTGGCTTTCAACAGAGCACTGGGAATCACAGCCAAGATATCACATAATTTTCTTCTGAAAGACTTGGCAGCCGTAGTTGAGAGTCAAAAGTCACATGGACCTCACATTGTAGAACTCAATGGGCCTGGCTTCATTTGACCTTTTGGCCATTCTTTGGGAAGCATTGCCTGTGAGATTTCTCCAGAGCTTTCATTGAAATGAGCTTCGTCAACATTAATGGTTCTGGAATGAACTGAAACTCACAGTGCCTCCACCTTCATTGTTGAAATATGGCTAGAAAAATACCATGAAATTTTTGAAATTTCCATGACCAGCTGGCACAGGAGAACCTTTGGATTTCCTGTTGCTGATCATGAGTATAACAGACACTGCCTTGATTGACTGGTTTTAATGAAAATTGTGTAAAACAGAGATGCCAATAAGTTGGAGCCTGATGATTAGTGGGCCTAGAGCAGTGGTAGGCAGGTGTGTGATAAAACATCTGTGGTGGGGCCATGTGGATCTGCCATTGGCTTCCAAATGGCTTGTGACTGACATGATGCAGCCAGCAGTCCCTTCTAAGTAAAGGCATCTTGTTATTTGGAGAGGTTTCAGGGCAATGTTCAGAATCGATTTGCTATGGTCAATGGGGCAAGCTATGTGATATAGAAGCATGGTTGGTGCATTCTCCTGCAGAAATTGAAATACCACACGTGACAGAACTCCCTCCTGCACTGTGTCCCAGTTGAACTCCGTGTATTTCATGAAGCAAATACCAAACTCCCATTGTAGCAGCAAGAAACACCATGAAAATTGGAGGATGAACAAATGGCTTCACAGTCCACACAGGGTGACACTTAGAACCCAGTGGCCACAGTTTACCTACAAAGATCAAATTCAGGACTGCTGCCTCATGTTCATTGGAAAATAAGAAACTATGTTTTACAGGTCACATAGGTGCAGACCCAGCTTTGATGATCTCACTACAAAGGAAGCTAAAGCTCCTGATAACAACATATGTTTCAAGTGACCAAACTCAGAGGCAATTTCTCAAGAAGTCTTTAGGCCAGCAGAGCTCCATGTTTGTGGAGTGTTCACCCTGTCCCTTACTTTTGGAAACTCCTCTACCACCTCCAAGGTAGTGAACTCCTTAGCATATTCCATTCCAGATAAGTATTCACTGATTTTCTAACTCTTCTCCTCTAATTATGTCTTACTTGGGGCGAAGATAATGTCAAGCCATTGTTCTGGAGGAGTGGGAAGATTTTGTGTAGCACATATTTGCATACACATTGGATTCATTTTCCAATTTTCTATTCGAAATACTGAATCCCTGACTCTAACCCCTACCCTACTAGACTCTGACTACTATTCGTAATATGATAGAGAATAAAATCTCAAACAGAATAGAAATACAAGCAGTTCAGAGGAGGCATGGTGTATAGTTGGAATTGCCTTTTGCATTATATAGGTTAGAAGTTATAAATCTAGTCAATTTTTTGTTGAAATAGTTCTCCGTGTGTTTTGAAAGTTAACAAATATGTAAATTCCTGTCTCCCTTTCTCTGTAGCCTATTCAGCACATGTAATTTTATATGCACATATAGAATCGTACCTGGTATCACACGTACATTTTTGTGAGGTGACTGACTTGGCAAATACAAATTTTGAGAAGAGATCACTCCTCCTAAATGCTGTTGGAACTGAAAATTCAACCTATGGGTAAGCCTCCTAGTTGAACAACATTATACATAAATCCATGTTAAGCATATGAATATTTTTGGGTCTGTGGATGATATGTATTTCATGATGAATTTCAATTGACATATATATTGCTAGTTTTTAATGTCTGTGTGTGTGTGTGTATATGTGTTATATATATATATATATATATATATATATATATATATATATACTCTCCGGATTTTTCAAAATATGAAATATTTGTGTCTTATTATGCACTCCCTAAATTCATTCATATTCATGTATGTGGATTTATAATCCACTTTTTAAAAAATTAATCTCAGAAATATTCATCCACCTGAAATACATATTTTTTCCTAGTACTGAAACAGTTTTCAGTAAATGGTGCATCCATATCCTAATATTTCGGCATTGCAAGATGACTGTGAAGACAGTGTATCACACCCAGTGTACCCTGCCACTGCGCAGGTGAATAACGAGTTAGAACGATGAAAAACTATCTTGTTAGGATCTTACAGGAAAATGGGTGTTTACCGAAATCTAGAAGAATGATTTCCACCACCGAGGTCCGGTAATTGAGTCTCAAACACAAGCCACTTGTGCAACCGGAGATCCATTCTGATTTATCCGCGTGACCTGCCCCGTGTCTACAAATGGTGAGGCACCACCGAGAAGCGACCAGCAAGCAGGGAGAAACGTTGCTGCAGATTCTGTGGAATCCTGCTGGCTGAGCATCCACTGAGCCCCCAGCTGAATTTGGGATTTCAGACGGGAAAGTTAGCAGTACATTTCTATCCCCCAAAGTGGAAACTCCACAAAGGAAACCAGCAGCCACCATCTTGGAGAGCTGAAGTAACCACCACCACTCCCAGACAGATTGCAACAATAAAACAGGTGTGTGTTTCTCAGCTCATCTCACATACAGAGGAAAATTCGCATAAAATCTCTCCTAGGCTTTTGGGGGAGGGATAATCAGAGCAAGTCTGCATAAAGACTGGGGGAAAACTAGAGGCACCTGACCTTCATCTCCCCTTCCCATCAGCGGCAAAAATGAAACTTGTCTAGCCAGTGCGGGGCGAGGGGCAAGCGGAAAATATTAAAACAATAGAGTTCCAGGGTTCACAATAGACACCCTCCCCACCCAACAAACGGCAGACCCGGAGAACAGTTTGAGCTGCCAAGAAGCATCACTCAGGAGAAATCTGGTCTAGCAGGAGAAATCAGGACTAGCAGGATAAACCAGGGGACTAGAGGCCAGGCCCTCCTGACTGGGTGGCTGGAGAACGCCAGACCACTGCAAGTGTGACTGGGCAACTGGAGACCACCTTCCTGCCGGCGCCAGCCCACCTGCTGACGGCATGTCTTGACGGCTGGAGAACGCTCGCCTGCCGACGACCGAACGCGCAACTGTGTGGCTAGAGATCACCCACCCGCCGGCGACAGCCCATCCGCTGCCCGCGCTACTGGGTGGCTGGAGACTGCCGGCATGCCAGCGACCGGGAGCTGAAACCAACAAGAGACAATCCAGTCCACCCCCCCAATTCGGACACTCCGGCAAGGAGCCTGGGGCCCACCACAGCAGAGAGGTGACATCACTGGAGCTCGGCTGTCAGAATTCCTTAACAGCGAAATCCACTTAAGCAGGCATAGTCTAGCAACACAAAGGAGAGAAAACAGAGATATATAAACCCATAACAAATCTGTAGAAGAGAGCAGAAACACAGCAATCAAATAGAGCCAGAAAATAACGTGAACATCATGAAAAAACAAGGGGAAAAAAAGGTGTAGAAACAATGAAGGACAACTTAATACTACAGGAGAACCTAGAAGCATCAGAAACAGGGATAGGGAAAAAACTTAAGTCATACCTAACTCAGATGGAAAGGAATAATAGAGAAGACATGAGGCAGCAAGTCCAAGAAATAAAAGTATATTTTGAAAATGAATTAAACAACCAAATTCAAATGGCAAAGAACAAGGTTTACCAGGAGATAGAGATCTTTTAAAAAATCATACAGTAATTCTAGAAATGCAGGAAACTATAAACCAAATTAAAAACTCAAACAAGAATATTTCAAATAGACTAGATCAAGTAGAAGTCAGAACATCAGATAATGAAGACAAAGTTTGTCAACTTGAAAAGAATATAGTCAACACAGAAAACATGCTTAAATCCCATGAGCAACTATTCAAGAGATATGGGATGTCATAAAAAAACCAAAATTGGGAGTCATCGGGATAGAAGAAGGCATAGAGATTCAAACCAAAGGAATGGACAACATATTAAATGAAATAATTCTAGAAAACATCCCAGAGATGAAAGATGGAATGGATTGCCATATCCTGAAAGCCTACAGGACCTCAAACATTCAAAACGATAATAGACAAACTCCAAGACATATAATTATGAAGATAGCCAACATACAGAACAAGGAGAGAATATTAAAAGCTACGAGAGAAAGTAGGCAGATAACATTCAGGGGTAAACCAATTAGGTTAACAATTGATTTTTCATCACAGACTTTGAAAGCGAGAAGATCTTTGAACAATGTATTTCAAACACTGAAAAATAATGGATTCCAACCAAGAATACTGTATCCAACAAAATTAAGCTTCAGATTTGACAATGAAATTAAGTCTTTCTTGATAAACAAAAGCTAAAAGAATTCGCAGACAGAACACCAGCACTGCAAAGCTTTTTGAGCAAAATACTACAAGAAGAGGAATTGAAAAATAGTGACCAAAACTAACAGTGGGAGGTATCTCAGTAAAGGGGTAAGAAAATAACCAAAAAGTAAAAACTACCCAAATTAAAATAAATAAATAAATAAACATGACTGGAAGTATAAATCATATTTCAATTGTAACCTAAAAAGTTAAAAATCTAAACTCACCAATCAAGAGACATAGGCTAGTAACCTGGATCAAAAAAATAAATCCAACAATATGCTGCCTTCAGGAGACTCTTTTGATAGGTAAAGACATACACAGGCTGAAAGTGAAAGGTTGGGAAAAATCTTACCACTCACATGGCCCTCGGAAGCAAGCAGGAGTGGCCATACTCATATCATATAAAATCAACTTCAAACCTACGTTAATCAAAAGGGATAAAGTAGGACACTATATATTGTTAAAAGGAACCATCCACCAACAAGACATAACAATTATCAATTGGTATGCACCAAACAATTGAGCTGCAACGCTTATAAAACAAACTCGCCTCAAGTTCAAGAGTCAAATAGACTACAACACAATAATTATGGGTGACTTCAACACACCGCTCTCGCCATTAGACAGATCCTCTATAAAAAACTGAATAAAGAAACTATAGAATTCAACAGCACAATCAATAACCTTGACTTAACCGACATATATAGAATATATCAACCATCATCAAGTGGATACACTTTATTCTCAGCAGCACATGGATCCTACTCCAAGTTAGACCATATATTATGCCATTGGGCAACTCTTAGTAAATATAAAGGCATGGAGATAATACCATGCACCATATCTGATCATAATGGAATGAAACTGGAAATCAATGAGAATAGAAGGAAGGAAAAATCCTACATCACATGTAAAATGAACAATATTCTACTGAATGATCAATGGGTTACAGAAGACATAAAGGAGGAGATAAAAAAATTCTTAGAATCAAATGACAATACAGACACAACATACTGGAATCTATGGGACACAAAGAAGGCAGTTTTAAGAGGGAAATTCATTTCTTGGAGTTCTTTCCTCAAAAAAAGAATAAAACAACAAATAAATAAACTCACAGTACACATCAAAAACCTAGAAAAGGAAGAGCAAAACAACAGCAAATGTAGTAGAAGACAAGAAATAATTAAAATTGGAGCAGAAATCAACGAAACTGAAACAAACAAAAAAAAACATTGAAAAAATTGATAAAACTAAAAGTTGATTCTTTGAAAAAATAAATAAGATTTACAGGCCCTTAGCCATGCTAAGGATGAGAAGAAGAGAGGGAACTCAAATTACTAACATACGGAATGGAAAAGGCAATATCACAACAGACAGTACACAAATACAGAAGATAATTAGAAAGTATTTTGAAATCCTATATTCCAATAAAATAGAAGATAGTTATAATATCGATAAATTTCTTAAGTCATACGATCTGCCCATATTCAGTCAAGAAGACACACACAATTTTAACAGACCAAAAACAAAGAAAGAAATGGAAGAAGCCATCAAAAGACTACCAATCAAAAAAAGCCCTGTACCTGATGGGTATACAGCGGAGTTCAACAAAACCTTCGAAGAAGAATTAATACCAATACTATTCAAGCTATATCAAGAAATGGAATAATAAGGAGCTCTTCCAAATTCATTCTCGGAGTCCAAAATCACCCTGATCCCAAAACCAGACAAAGACACTTCAAAAAAGAAAACTACAGACCAATATCTCTAATGAAGTTGGATGCAAAAATTCTCAATAAAATCCGTGTGAATTGAATACAAAAACATATCAAAATAGTTGTGCACCATGATCAAGTAGGATTCATCCCTGGAATGCAAGGCTGGTTCAATATACAGAAATCAATAAATGCTATTCACCACATCAATAGACTTAAGGACAAGAACCATATGATCATCTCGATAGATGTAGTAAAACATTCAACAAAGTTCAGCATCCCTTTATGTTCGAAACACTAGAAAAACTAGGGATAACAGGAACTTACCTCAACATTGTAAAAGCTATATATGCTAAACCTCAGGATAGGATCATCCTAAATGGAGAAAACTGAAGGCATTCCCTCTGAAATCTGGAACAAGACAGGGATGCCCTCTATCACCACTTCTATTCAATTTAGTTCTTGAAATACTAGCCAGAGCAATTAGACAGACAAAAGAAATTAAAGGCATAAAAATAGGAAAAGAAGAACTTGAATTATCGCTATTTGTGGATGACATGGTAATATATTTAACAGACCCAAAAGGGTCTACAAAGAAACTGCTAGAGTTAATAAATGAAGGATATAAAACCAACACGCATAAATCAAAGGCATTTCTGTATATCAGCAACAAAACTTCTGAAATGGAAATGAGGAAAACCACTCCATTCAAAATATCCTCAAAGAAAATAAGATACTTGGAAATCAACCTAGCAAAAGAGGTGAAAACCACAGAACCCTAAAGAGAGAGATAGAAAAAGATCTTAGAAGATGGAAAAATGTACCCTGTTCATGGATAGGCAGAACTAAATTCATCAAAATGGCGAAATTACCCAAAGTTCTCTACAGGTTTAAAGCAATGCCAATCAAAATCCCAACGGCATTTCTTGTAGAAATGATAAAGCAATCATGAAATTCATATGGAAAAACAAAAGACACAGAATAGCAAAAGGAATTCTAAGCAGGAAGTGTGAATCGGGAGGTATAGCGATACTAGAGTTCAAACTTTACTACAAAGCAAGAGTAACAAAAACAGTGTGGTACTGGTACCAAAACAGGCAGGTGGACCAATGGTATAGAATGGAGGACAGAGAAACCAATCCACAAAATTACAACTTTCTTATATTTGATAAAGTGGCTATAAACATGCAATGGATGAAGGATAGCATCTTCAACAAATGGTGCAGGGAAAATTAGAAATCCATGTGCAACAAAATGAAACTGAATCCCGTTCTCTCACCATGCACAAAAGTTAACTCAAAATAGATCAAGGAGCTAGATATCAAATCAGAGACACTGCGTCTCATAGAAGAAAAAGTTGGCTATGATCTATATACTGTGGGGTCGGGCTCCAAATTCTTTAATAAGACATCAATAGCCCAAGAGTTAATAACAAGAATAAACAAATGGGACTTACTTAAACTAAAAAGTTTTTTCTCAAGAAGAGAAACAATAAGAGAGGTAAATAGAGAGCCTACATCCTGGGAACAAATTTTTACCCCTCACACTTCAGATAGAGCCCTAATATCCAAAATATACAAAGAACTCAAAATATTAAACAATAAGATAACAAATAACCCAATCAACAAATGGGCCAAGGACCTAAACAGACACTTCACAGAGGAGGACATACAATCAATCAACAAGTACATGAAAAAATGCTCACCATCTCTAGCAGTCTGAGAAATGCAAATCAAAACCACCCTAAGATACCATCTGACTCCAGTAAGATCAGCAGCCATTATGAAGTTAAACAACAATAAGTGTTGGCGAGGATTTGGGGAAAAGGATACACTTGTACACTGCTGGTGGGACTGCAAATTGGTGAGGCCAATTTTGAAAGAAGTATGGATATTCCTGGAAAAGCTGGAAATGGATCCACCATTTGACCCAGCTATCACCCTTCTTGGAATGTTCTCCCAGGATCTTAAAATAGCGTACTATAGGGATACTGCCACATCAATGATCATAGCAGCACAATTCACAATAGCTAGACTGTGGAACCAACTTAGATGCCCTTCAATAGATTAATAGATAAAAAAAATGTTGCATCTATACACAATGGAGTATTACACAGCACAAAAAATGACAAAATCATAGAATTTGCAGGGAAATGGATGGCATTAGAGCATATTATGCTAAGCGAAGCTAACCAATCCTTAAAAAACAAATGCCAAATGTCTTCTCTGTTATAAAGAGAGCAAATAAGAACAGAACAGGGAGGAAGAGCATGAGGAAAAGATTAACATTAAACAAAGACGAATGGGGGGAGAGAAAGGGAGAGAGAAGGGAAAGCTTATGAAAATTGTAGGAAACTCTCAATGTTACACAAAATTGCATATAAGATGTTGTGAGGGGAAGTGAGGGGGAAACAATGGAGAGAATTGAACAATAGCAGATGAGGTAGAGAGGGAAGATGGGAGGGGAGGAGAGGGTGGATAGTAGGGGATAGGAAAGGTAGCAGAATCCAACAGTCACTAATATGCCATTATGTAAAAATGTGAATGTGTAACCGATGTGATTCTACAATTCGTATTTGGGGAAAAAATGGGAGTTCATAACCCAATTGAGTCAAATGCATGAAAGATGATATATCTTGAGCTTTGTAATGTTTTGAACAACCAATAAAAATAAATAAATAAATAAAGGTTTAAAATTTAGTGGGAAGAAATCAGCTAAAAATTGGTTCAGATGTATTTATTTTGCTATACAGAAACTTTGTTTTGTGAATATCACAAATTTATTTTACCAGAAAATGCACATAAATTGAGATTAAAGGATAATTCACCTAACTTCATGAAAAATTCATAGCATTTTCTACACTTTTCATATTTCATTTTTTTCGTGAATATTTTGTCATGGACAAGGTCTAGTCTTAGGCTATTCTTCCAGAATACTACCTCATCTGACAAGTTCGTACAATGTGTTGGATTGTTCTTTTCATCTTTTATTTAATAGTTTCTAGCTGATAATGTGTATTTTTTTTTATCTTTATTTGGACATACAAACCTAACTATATCTTTGCATTTTATGTTTTACTGGGGAAGAGACTCATCAAAAGCTCTTTGTTATATGTATCAACAATCAAACATCTAGAGCATACAATTATTCTTAATTTTGCATGAAAATAAATTTGTACCATTTTTCTTATAAAGATGTAGTATTATTAATAATGTCCCTACTGTAATAAGTAACTACTTACAAGAAGAATTAAACAATTGACTTTATATCAATTTTGAACATGAAAAGTACTAAAATAAGTATTTGGCAATTAATACACAATTGATAGAAATTGAAATCACAAGAAAGCCATTTAAAATGTCAGTGCATATGGTCCTTAAATAATAGGTTGTTCAAATAAAATTTCTCTAATTCATAAGAGTTAATATGCCACATTACAGCTTAATGTGATATAAAACTTTAAATTATCAGTATTGATAAATAAGAATGATACCTGTTTACTTAAATATGTTTATTTGATTTTCACTGTAAGATGTTAATTATGGAAGAATTGAGAATTAAGAAAGACTTGGTCTATATTATTTCTAACAGGAAAATCAAAGTACTTTTTAATATATATATATATATATATATATATATATATATATATATATATATATATATGTAATGCATATGCATGAATATAGATACATATGTATAATAAATGTATTGTAATATATCTATCAGGTGATTATAATTTTTAAATTTTCTCAAGAAAAAGAATGACTATAAAAAATAGTCTTAAATTTAAATTTCATAGCATACTACTGTTTGTAATGACATGAGAGAAAAATAGATACGGAGGGGAAACCAAAAAGGAAGGGAGAGAAGGGGGAAAATGAGGAAGAAAGTGAGTAAAGAAGAGGGACATGAGTGTATGATGTTAAGATAGAAGTGGAGGGGCTGGGTTTGTGGCTCAGAGGTAACATGCTTATCTAGCATGTGTGAGGCACATGGTTCTATTCTCAGCACCACATACAAATAAACAAAATGAAGGTCAATCAACAACTGAAAAAATAAAAAAAGAAAAAAGAAGAAATATTACGAAAATTCCAAGCTTTGATGAATGTTAAATAAAAAAAATATGTTACATAGCCTTATGTAATTTCTAGACTATCCAAAATAGTCACTAAATGTTAGATTATTAGTGCTATAACTAAAAATCCATTGATCTTTCCTCTACATTCTGTGGCATGCTAGTGCTAAAATAAATTGTATTATTAATTCCCCCCCAAATCCTAATATTTCTACAGTAACTGACCCAGTTGAACATCAATGCAAGTAGACTCTATGAGACATGATGTGTATTTTGACGTTCATTTTTATTCAACACTGGTACATTACTATCTTCAGTTTATGCACATCATAGCATATATGTTTCATCAAAATTTCTCAAATTTATAGGCATTTGTTTCACTTTCAATCACTTCCTGCTTGAGAACACATGTATTCCTCCATGTTTCATAACTGCTCTTTTCATGAGACTTCTTCCCAAAAACATTATTTTCGATTTCCATTATCACATTTGAAGCAAAACGCACAAACCCGTCACAATAAACCATAACACTAATATTACCATTAGATGTATAACTGGTTGGAATGAATGGTTGTATATCGATATAAGATTTCTTACTTAGTTTCAGATATCAATTCAATCCATTATTTAAAGTGGAACCAGTTATATTATTTATTCACAGTACAGTCTATTCACGAATTATCTCTATATTCATAGACACAGGTACACCTCTTTGTACCCCCAATACTAATTTATACGTCCTCAATATATAGCTCCCAGAAATGGTGGAAGAAATACCCATGTCACCTGATCTCCATATACATTTTATCACAGTAATATTCTGGACACAAAAAGCAAAGGTCACACTTATGATTGTACAAAACCTAAATGGAAAGTGAACATGGATTACTAAAAACATCCATGTCCAGGTTGCCTAATGCTCTCAAATGAAAATCCTATTGGTGACTACATATTTGTTTCTTCCAAAGATTATATATTCAAACTCAAACATGTTGAAAATGTCTAATCCTGTCACTCACTTTATACTTTGCCTGATTTTGTAATGTCTGTATTGATATCTGCTTTCCTACATATTTTCCCCAGTTAATCATTGTGACTTCCTCATCACATGTGCTGATATTTACATTCACTCTCTTAGCGATACCCTAGTTCTAAAGAACTTTTGTTCCAAATCCTACACTCATTCTTCTTCCTAAACCTACCGACTATCTTCCTAATCCTACCGACTATCACTTTTTGACTGGATGTTCTCTTCTACATTCAATCATCCAAGGTGAAAGGTCCTATGCCATTGTATATCGATTTATCTGAAACATCTGTGCAGAATGTAATTCAACGCTAAGTATCCCAATCAAGGGACAAATGAAGTTCTGGGCTTCAAATCTTACTTAGATTTCTGTTTTCGTACATATATTTCACCTCTATATTCTTATAAATATCACAGGTTCCCAATACCATTATTCATCCAGCAGAATGGTTCCTAACCCATATCGAACATGTTAATAACACTAATCATACACTGTTCCCTCAATCTAACTTTACTGAGGAGCAGCGACAGTGTTGGTCTTACAATACAGGAATGTATGGGATCTTCCACCTGCTGAGAACATCAAAGGTACATGCAGAAATGATCTCTGGAGAAGATGTAGGCAGCTATGAAGGACCTGAGAGAGCAAAAGACATCTCCATGGCAAAGAACCTGGTAGGATGAAGGAATGTGTCTGAATCAGCCTCACTCTTCTTAATGTAGAGTAGACCAAACCAGGCCTGTGTGGAAAGCTCTTCCCAGGTGCGTATGGTTGATATACCATTCTAACATATGAAAGTGTCACAGGAAGTAGGGGCAGCCTCCATCTCATGGGACCCTTGGAAGCAACTGTTAGGACAAAGTGGTTGCCAAGGCAGTTACCTCATTCAGTTCCTGAAGGAAGTGACCTGACCTCACTTCCTTGATGATGAAAGTGTCTGAACTTGGGATTCATGAAGCCAGTCACCCATAGCCAGTCCCAGTCTCAGTCCCAGTGGTCACACTTGTTTGGATTTACCAAAGACAGAGTCAGTCTTTCTTGGTAACTACTGATGTGAGGATGGCCAAATGCCAGGAAAGCTTTAAAGAGGAGCCGTTTCTGAGAAAGCAGGTAGTGGCTCACCTCTGGCTCCTGACACCTTCACAGAGTTAGCCAAGCAGACCAGATCTGACACAGGTCAGGCCATTACAGGGGAACATAGTATGGTCCACCAGTCAGAGGAGTCAGAGGACACTCTGGATATTCACAGACCTACTTGAGTTAAGGAGGTGCCTTTGTCGGTGTGGGTGTGAGTTTGTGGTTTTGTCTCATGTTCTGAGAATAGGTAGGAAAGGCAGTTTGTTTGGATTGGAGTGGACTGTTTCTAGTAAGTCGTTAGACAAGGCGAGTGCTTCTATGTCTGTGTTTCCCACTCTGTCCGTGGTTGTAGACATTAGAAAAGAGAATGCATCAAGGATGTGTCCTGTCTAGTAGAATGCTTCCCAGCATTCTTCCTGCCCGATTTAGGAATGGACTGTGGCTCGTCTTATGCATAAGAAACACCTACTAACTTTCTAAGTTCCTGTTTTCTTCCTGAATTCCGGCAAACCTCAAGAATAGGCCCATGGTTTTGAGTCCAAGATGTGTACCACCTCCAAGCTCTGTGACATGGCCATGTGCTTGATAGCTGTAGGGAATGGGAACATCTTAGAAAACTGAAATATCTGTGTGACCAGTAAACTCTCAGTGGAGAAACCCTGCTTTGGTTCATTTGCATACTTATGGTTATGTTGCCCTGAATGTCAAGAAGGTCTTTGCCTCAGGCCACCCCTTTGTGAAGCCTGAAGAAAACTGTTTTCAAATGGAAATAAATGGGCATAACATGTGGCTCTTTGCTTAATTGCTTTGAAAAGGGACGTGTCCGAATCAGCCTTTTGGGCCTGTGTGAGGTTGTGGCTTAGATTCTCAGCACATGGTAGATCTAAAGATAGATTCCATTTGTGCAATCAAAACCAAAATGGCAAAAAATCACTCATTGTGGATGAGTCTCTTGCCTTCCTCTGTTAGGTTCTTTACCTCCATCAAGTGTGAATAGGAGTCCTTTAGGTCAAATGAGTTCTTCAAATCCCTGCAGAGGTGCTTGTGTTTTCTCAAGATTCCATATCACATAAAGAATCTATACCTGAGAGTCAGTAGGCCTCAAATTGGAGAAGGAGAGCAGTATTAATGGTAGGCCTATTTGATCACTCCTGGTTCACAGGAAGGGTGTCCATGTCACCCTCACTTTAGGCAAATGAGGGGCAAGTGACATTATTTTGGACACTCTCTTGGGATGCATCCTGCATGGTAACCTCCAGCCAGAGGTTAAGATGAATGTCTATATTTAAGAAGATGAGGGCCATGTGGGTGTCTTTTGGTTTTAATTGTGGTCATTCTTGTGGCAGTTGGAAGAGATGTCTGGATCCACCTGGGCTTGAACTCTGGTGTCATTCCCCTTAGAGCCTGAGTTCTGGAACACATATCAAAGAAGAATTGCCATAAATTGTGTGGGGATTTTAAGAGGCCACGCATGAGAGTCGCCCTTGGAAACTGAGATCTATGCCCACGGTGGCTTTCCACAGAGCACTGGGAATCTCAGACAGGATATCACATGATTTAATCCTGAAAGACTTGGCAGCCATATTTGATAGTCAAAAAACACATGGACCTCAATTTTAGACCTCAATGGGCGTGGCTTCATGTGACCTTTTGGCCACTCTTTGGGAAGCCTTGCCTGTGAGAGTTCTCCAGAGCTTTCATTGAAATGATTTTCCTCAACATTGAATGATTCCTGAATGAATTGAAATAAACAGTGCCTCCAACTTCATCCTTGAAAATTGGCTAGATAAATACTATGAAATATTTAAAATTCCAATTACCAGGTGGCACTGAAGGACCTTTGGATGTCCTGTTGCTGATCATGAGTGTACCAGACAGTGCCTTGATTAACAGGCTTTCATGAATATGGTGTAGAACAGAGATGCCAGTAATTTGGAGCCTGCAGAATAGTGGGCCTAGAGCAGAGGTGATTAAGTGTGTGATAAAACATCTGTGGTGGGGTCATGTGGATCTGCCATTGTCTTCCAAATGGCTTGTGACTGACATGGTGCAGCCAGCAGAACATTGTATGTAAACGCATCATGTTATATGGAGAGGTTTAAGGGCAATGTTCAGAATCAGGTTGCTATGGTCACGGAGGCAACCTATGTGGTATACAAGTCCTGTTGGGGCATTCTCCTGCAGTCCCTGACCCACCATATGTGACAGAACTCCCTCCAGGACTGTGGTCAAGTTTAACTCCTTGTATTTCATGAAGCAAATACAAAACTCTCAGTGCAGCAGGAGACACTATAAAAAGTGGAGGATGATGAAATGGCTTCACAGTCCACATGGGGAGACACATAGCCCCCAGTGGCCATAGTTCACCTACAAAGAGAGAATTCAGCACTACTGCTTCATGTTCATTGGAAAATTATAAACCATGTCCTCCAGGTCACAGAGATGCATAAAGACGTTTGATGGTCTTACTAGAAAAAAAGCTAAAGTTCCTGAAAACTACATATATTTCAACTGTCCATCTTAGAGGCAGTTTCTCCAGACGTCTTTAGGCTGGCAAATCTTCATGTTTGTGGAGTTTTTACATTGTCCCTTACTTTTGGAAACTCCTCTACCATCTCCAAGGTTGTGAAATCCGGAGCAGTTTTCATTTCAGGTATGAATTCAAAGATTTTCTAACTCTTTTTCTCTAATTGTGTGTTACTTGGGGTGAAGGTAATGTCAAGTTATTGTTCTAAATGAGAGTGGGAAAATTTTTGTGTAACACTAATTTGCATACACATTGATCCATTTCCAATTTTCCATTCGAAATACTGAATCCCTGACAGTAACTCATACCCTACTATACTCTGACTACTAATCCTAATATGATGAAGAATAATACCCAAATAGAATAAAAATACAAGCAGTTCAGAGGAGGCATGCTGTACAGTTGGACTTCCCTTTTGCATGATTAAGGGTAGGTGTTATAAATCTACTCAATTTTTAATTGAAATAGTCCTCCATGTGTTTATAAAGTTCACAAATATGTGAATTCCTGTCTCCCTTTCTCTGTAGCCTACTCAGCACATGTATTTTTATATGCACATACAGAATCCTACCTGGTATCACACGTACATTTTCATGAGTTGGCTGAATTGGCAGATACAAATTGTGAGAAGAGATCAGTCCTCCTAAACGCTGTGGGAACTGAAAATTCAAACTATGTGTAAGCTTCCCAGTAGAACAATATTATAAATAAATCCATGTTCAGTATAATAAATATTTTGCATCTTTGAATGATGTATATTACATGATGAATTACGATTAGCATATATATTGATACTTTTTAATGTATATTTGTGTTTATTTAAAAAAAATATATATATACACTCCAGATTTCTCAAAATATGAAATGTATGTGACTTATACACACTCTGTAAATTCATTCATGTTCATGTATATAAATTTATAATCAACTTTTCAGAAGATAATTCTCAGAAATATTCATCCACCTGAAATACATATTTATTTCCCAGTACTGAAAACTAATTTCAATCAATGGTGTTTACAAATCCTAATATTTCTACAGTAACTGACCCAGTTTAACATCAATGCCAGTAGATTCCTATGGGACATGATGTCTATATTGACCTTCATTTTAATCCAACACTGGTACATTACTATTTCTTCAGTTTTTGCACATCATAGGATATGTATTTCTTCCACAAGTTTAAAATATATAGGAATTTGTTTCACTTTCAAACACTTCTTGCTTCAGAACACATGTATTCCTCCATGTTACTTGACTGGTCTTTTCATGAGACTTCTTTCCAAATACATTATTTTCAATTTCCATAATCAATTTCGAAGCTAAACTCACACACTCTTCATGATGAACCATAACATTAATATTAACATTAGATGTATAACTGGTTGGAATGAATAATTGTATATCAATATAAGATTTCCTCTATATGTTCACGATTCAATTCAATCCATTATTTAAAGTTGGAACCAGTTATGCTTTTTATTCACAGTATTGTCTATTAATGCATTATCTCTATATTAATAGATACAGTGTACTCTTCTTTGTCCCTTCAATACTAATTTATACGTCTTCAAAATATTGCTCCCAGAAATGGTGGAAGAAATACTCATGTCACCTTATCTATATATAGATTTTATCACAGGAATATTCTGGACACAAAAAACGAAGGTCACACTCATGATTGTATCAAAGCCTAAATGCCAAGGGAGCGTGGATTACTAAAAAGAACCATGTCCAGGTTGCCTAATGCTCTCAAATGTAAATCAAATTGGTGACTACATATTTGTTTCTTCCTAAGATTATATATTCAACCTCAACCATGTTGAAAATGTCTAATCCTATCACTCACTTCATACTTTGCCTGATTTGGTAATATCTTTATTGATACCTGCTTTCATACATATTTCCCCCAGTTCATCATTGTGACTGACACTTCACATATGCTGACATTTACATTCACTCTCTACCCGAAACCCTATTGCTAAAGAACTTTTGGTCCAAATCCTATACTCACTCTTCTTTCTAAACCTACTGACTATCTTCCTAATGCTACTGACTATAGTTTTTTGACTCGATGTTTTCTTCGACAATCAATTATCCAAGGTATAAGGTCCTATGCCATTGTATATCAATTTATCTGAGACACATGTGCAGAACATAATTCAAACCTAAGTATCCCACTCAAGGGCCCAGTTCCCTTCTGGCTTCCAATCTTACCTAGATTTCTGTTTTTATACTTATATTTTACCTATATATTTTTGTAAATATCACAGGCTCCAAATACCATTATTCATCCGGCAGAAAGATTCCTAACGCAAATCAAACATGTTATTAACCCTAAACATACACTTTTCCCTCAATCTAACTTTACAGAAGAGGAGGGACAGAGTTGGTCTTACAATACAGGAACGTAGGGGATCTTCCACCTGCTGAGAACATCAAAGGTATATGCAGAAATGATCCCCTGAGATGATGAAGGAAGCTATGAAGGACCTGAGAGAGCAAAAGACATCTTCCATGGCAAACTATCTGGTCAGGATGAAGGGATGTGTCTGAATCAGCCTCTACCTTCTTAATGTAGAGAAGATGGACCAAACCAGGCCTGTGTGGAGAGCTGTTCTCAGGTACCTATGGTTGGTATACCATTCTAACTGTGAAAGTGTGACAGGAAGTAGGGACAGCCTCCATCTCATGGGACCCTTAGAAGTAACTGTTAGGACAAAGTGGTTGCCAAGTCAGTGACCTTTTTCAGTTCCTGAAGGAAATGACCTCACCTCACTGCCTTGGTGATGGAACTCTCTGGACGTTTGATCCTGGAAGACAGGCACCAAGAGCCAGTCACAGTCCCAGTCCCAGTGGTCTCACTTGTTTTGATTTACCAAGAACAGAGTCAGTCTTTCTTAGTACCTACTGATGTGATGATGGCCAAATGACAGGAAAGCTCTGAAGAGGAGCTTTTCCTGGGAAAGCAGGTAGTGGCTCACCCATGGCTCCTAACAACTTCAAAGTGTTGGCCAAGGAGACCAGATCTGATACAGGACAGGCCATTTTGGGGGAACATACAATGGCCCACCATTCTGAGGACACTATGGATAGTCACAGACTTACTTGAGCAAAGGAGGTGCCTTTGAGTGTGTGTGTGTGGGTTTGTGGTTTTGTCTCATGTTCTGAGAATAGGTAGGAAAGGCTCTTTGTTTGGATTGGTGTGGACTGTTTCCAGTAAGTCGTTTGACAAGGCGAGTGCTTCTATGTCTGTGTATCCCACTCTGTCCGTGATTGTAGACATTAGAAAAGAGAATGCATCAATGGATGTGTCCTGTCTAGTAGAAAGCTTCCAAGCATTCATCCTGCCCAATTTACAAATGGACTGCAGCTTGTCTTATTGAAGGGCAACATCTGCTCTCAGTAGTTTCTGTTTTCTTCCTGAATTCTGGAAACTCTCCAGAATAGCCTCATGGTTTTGTGTCCAAGATATGTACCACCTCCAAGCTCTGTGAAATGGTGATGTACTGGATAGCTGAAGGGAATGGCGAGAATCTAAGAAAACTCAGATATCAGTGGGACCAGGAAAGTCTCAGTGGAGAAACCCTTCTTTGGGCCTTTTGCTTACCTATTGTTCTGTTGCCCTGAATTTCAGGAAGGTCTTTACCTCAGGACACTAATTTGTGAAGCCTGAAGAAAACTGTTTTCAAATGGAAATTAATGGGCATCACCTGTGGCTCTTTGCTTAATTGCTTTGGAAATGGATGTTTCTGAAACAGCCTCTTGGCCCTGTGTGAGGCTGTGGTTAGATACTCAGCACCTTATACATCCCACGTGTTCATCCAAAACCAAAATGGCCAAAAGAGCAGTTTTTGTGGATGAAGTCTCTCCCAACCTCTGTAAGGTTCCTGACCTCTATCAAGTGAGAATAGGGTGCCTTTGGGTCAAATGAGTTCTTCAAAGCCCTTCAGAGGCTAGCCCATAGGTGATTCCAATGATTCCAATTCACATGAAGAATCTAAACCCCACAGTCAGTAGTCCTCAAATTGGAGAAGCAGAGCAGTATTAACGGCAGGCCTATTTGATAAGTCATGGTTCACAGGAAGGTGTTCAGGCCACCCCAACATTAAGCAAATGAGGGGCAAGGGAGCTTATTTTGGACACTGTCTTGGGCTGTGCCCCTCATGGAAACCTCCAGCCAGAGGTTAAAATGAGTATCTATATGGAAGAAGATGACGGCCATGTGGAAGTGTTCTGGTTTTAATTGTGGTTATGACTGGCTCCACCTGGTCTTGAATTCTAGTGTGATTCCCCTTAGAGACTGAGTTCTGGAACTGATCTCAGAGAGGTATTGCCATGAGTTTTGTTGGGATTTTCGGAGGCCATGCATGAGAGTCACCCTTGGAAACTGAGATCTGTGCCCAGGAAGGCTTTCCACAGAGCACAGGGAATCTCAGCCAGGTTATCACATAATTTTTTTCTGAAAGAATTAGCACCCATAGTTGAGAGTCAAAACACGCAAGGATTTTACATTGTAGACCTCAATATGCCTGGCTTTATGTGACCATTTGGCAACTCTTTGGGAAGCCTTGCCTGTGAGAGTCTTCCAGAGCTTTCATTGAAATGGGCTTCCTCACCATTTAATGGTTACTGAATTAAATGAAACCCTCAGTGCCTCCAACTTCAACCTTAAAAAATGGGCTCGATAAATACCATGAAATTTTTGAAATTCCCATTACCAGGTGGCACTGGAAAACCATTGGAGATCCTGTTGCTGATCATGAGTGTACGAGAAAGTGCCTTGATTGACTGGGTTTCACAAAAATGGTGTAGAACAGAGATGCCAGTAAGTTGGAACCTGCTGAGTAGTGGGCCTACAGCAAAGGTGGGTAGGTGTGAGATAAACCATCTCTGGTGGTTTCATGTGGATTGGCCATTGGCTTTCAAATGGCTTGTGACTGACATGATGCAGCCAGCAGACCCTTATATGTAAAGGCATCTTGTTATATGGATAGGTTTCTGGGCAATGTTCAGAATCAGGTTGATATGGTCAAGGGGGCAAGCTATGTTGGACATAAGCCTGGTTGGTGCATTCTCCTGGAGACCCTGTCCCACCACACGTGACAGAACTCCCTCCAGCACTGTGTCCCAGTTAAACTCCTTGTATTTCATTAAGCCAATACCAAACTCCCAGTGCAGCAGCAAGAATCACCACGAAAAATAGAGTATGACCAAATGGCTTCACAGTCCACACGGAGAGACACTTATCCCCCAGTTGCCACAGTTTACCCACAAAGTGAGAATTCAGCACTGCTGCCTCATTTTAATTGGAAAATAAGATACCATGTCCTCCAGGTCACATAGATGTTGACCCAGTTTTGATGGTCTCACTACATAGGATGCTAAAGCTACCGACAACAACATACATTTTAAGTGTCCCAACTCAGAGGCAGTATCTCAAGAAGTCTTTAGGCCTGCAGAGCTCCATGTTGTGGAGTGTTT
This sequence comes from Callospermophilus lateralis, assembly GCF_048772815.1. Taxonomy (NCBI): domain Eukaryota; kingdom Metazoa; phylum Chordata; class Mammalia; order Rodentia; family Sciuridae; genus Callospermophilus; species Callospermophilus lateralis. The sequence goes on from NW_027512439.1 coordinate 384,093, forward strand.
ACCTTGTCTTTTACTTTTGGAAACTCATCTACCACCTCCAAGGTTGTGAACTCCTCAGCATATTCCATTCCGGGTATGTATTCACAGATTTTCTAACTCTTATCCTCTAATTGTGTATTTCTTCCAGTGAGGGTAATATCAAGGGATTGTTTTTAATGTGAGTGGGAAGATTTTTGTGTAGCACATATTTGCAAACACATTGGGTTTACTTTCCTATTTTCCATTTGAAATACTGAATCTCTGACACTAACCCATACCCTACTAGACTCTGACTACTAATCCTTATATGATGGAGAATAGTAACCCAAAAAGAATACAAATACCAGCAATTCAGAGAAGGCATGGTATGTAGTTGGACATCCCTTAATGTTTATTGACATAGTTCTCCATGTGTTTTTAAAATTAACAAATATGTGAATTCCTCTCTCCCTTTTTCTGTAGCCTATTAAGCACATGTATTTTAATATGCACAAATAGAATCCTACCTGGTATCACATGTACATTCTTCTGAGGTGGCTGACATGGCAGATAAAAATTGTGAGAAGAGATCACTCCTTCTAACCTCTGTTGGAACAGAAAATTCAACCTATGGGTGAGCTTCCTAGTTGACCAACATTATGCATAAATCCATTTTCAGTAAAATGTATATTTTTCGATAAGTGGATGTTATATATTTAATGATGAATTTCGATTGGCATATATATTGCTACTTTTTAATGTCTCGGTGTGTGTGTTTGTGTGTGTGTGTGTGTATATATATATATATATATATATATATATATATATATATACTCTCCCGATTTTTCAAAATATGAAATATATGTGTCTTATTATACACTTCCTAAAATTATTCATATTCATGTATGAGGATTTATAATGAACTTTTCACAAGATTATTCTCAGAAATATTCATCCACCTGAAATACATATTTGTTTCCTAATACTGAAAACTAACTTCAGTGAATGGTGCATACAAATCATAATATTTTGACATTGCAAGATGGCCGCGAATAGAGAGCATCATACCCAGTGTTCCGCGCCACTGCGCAGGTGACTAACGACTAAGAACGACAAAAAACTATCTTGTTAGGAACTTACAGCAAAATGGGGGTGCACTGAAACCTAGAAGAAGGATTTCTAGCACTGAGGTCCGGTAAATGAGTCTCAAACATGAGCCAACTCTGCGACCGGAGATCCTGTCTGACTGATCCGCGCTACCAGTCCAGTGGCTACAGACAGCAGGGCACCACCGAGATGCGATCAATAATCACGGAGAAACGTTGATGCAGATTCTGTGGAATTCTGCCAGTAGAGTCCCCACTGAGCCCTGGGCTGAGTTCAGGGTTTCAGATGGGGAAGGAAGTGGTACAGTTCTAACCCCCACAATAGAAACTCCACGAAGGAAACCAACGGCCACCATCTTGGTGAGCTGAAGTAACAACAGCCACTCCCCTACAGAATGCAACAATAAAATGTTGTTATTCTGTTACTGTTACTCAGCTCATCTCCCATACTTCGGGGAATTTGCATCAAATCTCTCCTAGGCTTTCTGGGGGAGAGATTATCAGAGGGAGCCTGCATAAAGATAGGGGAAAACTAGAGGCACCTGACTTTCAACTCCCCCTCCCATCAGTGGTGAAAAAAACCTGTCTAGCCAGCGCTGAGAGAGGGGCAAGCGGAAAAAAAAAATCAAAACAATAGAGTGCCGGGGTTCCCAATAGCCAACTGTGCAATCAGAGATCCGGGCTGATTGAATCATGCAGCCAGGCCTGCTGTTTCAGATGGCGGGGCACCACCGAGAAGTGACCTGAAGCAGGGAGAAATGTTGCTGCGGATTCTGTGGAATCCTGCCGGCTGAGCTCCCACTGATCCCCGGGCTGAGTTTGGGAATTCAGACAGGGAAGAAAGTGGTATAGTTCTATCCCCCACAAAAGAAACTCCACCAAGGAAACAAGCGGCCACCATCTTTGAGATCTGAGGTAACCACCGCCCCTCTACAATAGACTGCAACAATAAAACAGATGTGTGTTACTCAGCTCATCTCTCATACAGCGGGGAATTCGCATAAAATGTCTCCTAGGCTTTCCGGGGGAGGGTTAATCAGAGCAAGCCTGCATAAAGACGCAAGAAAAACTAGAGACACCTGACTTTCGACTCCCCCTACCATCAGTGGCCATAACGAAACGTGTATAGCCAGTGCTGGGGGAGGGGTAAGTGGAAAAAATCAAAACAATAGAGTGTCTGGGTTCCCAAAAGACACCCTCCACACCCAACAAACGGCAGGCACAGAGTACAGTTTGAACTGCTGAAAGGCATCACTCAGGGGAAATCTGGTCTAGAAAAAGAAACCAGGACAAGCAGGAGAAACCAAAGGACTAGAAGGCAGGCCCTTGTGACTGGGCGGCTGGAGACCGCAGGCCTGCACATGACATTCCACCCACTGCCTGAGTGACTGGGGGGCTGAGGAATGCCCGCCCGCCGGCAACCGAGCGTGAGACTGTGTGGCTAGAGATTGACAACCCAACGGCGACAGCCCACCTGCTGCCCGCGTGACTGGGCGGCTGGAGACCGCCTGCCCGCTGGCGACCAACCGCGCAATTGGGAGGCTGGAGACCGCCCGCCTGCCAGTGACCCAGAGCTGAAACAAACCAGAGACAGTCAAGTCCCACCCCCCAATTCGGACACCTCGGCAAGGAGCCTGGGGCCGGCCAAAGCAGAGAGGTGACATCACTGGAGCTCGGCCTTCGGAATTACTTCCAAGCGGAATCCACTTTAGCAGGCATAGTTTACCAACACAAAGGAGAGACAACAGAGATATACAACACCAAAACAAATCTAAAGAATAAAGCAGAAACACAGCAATCAAATAGAGCTGCAAAGTAACGTGAACATCATGAAAAAACAAGGGCAAAAAAGGAGTACAAACAATGCAGGACAACTTAAATCTACAGGAGGACCTTGAAGCATCAGAAACAGGGATAGGGAAAGAACTCAAGGCATACCGAACTCAGATGGAAAGGAATATTAGAGAAGACATGAGGCAGCAAGTCCAAGCAATAAAAGTATATTTTGAAAATGAATTAAGCAAACAAATTCAAATGGCAAAGAATGAGCATTACCAGGAGATAGAGATCTTAAAAAAAATATTAAACAGTAATCCTAGAAATGCAGGAACGAGAATATTACAAATAGACTAGATCAAGTAGAAGTCAGAACATCAGATAATGAAGACAAAGTTTATCAACTTGAAAAGAATTGAGTAAACACAGAAAAGATGCTTAAATCCCACCAGGAATTTATTCAAAAGATATGGGATGTCATAAAAAAACAAAAAACAAATTTAAGAGTCATCAGGATAGAAGAAGGCATAGAGATTCAAACCAAAGGAATGGACAACATATTAAATGAAATAATTCTCTAAAACTTCCCAGAGATGAATGATGGATTGGATTGCCAATTCCTGGAAGCCTACAGGACCCCAAACATTCAAAACCAAAATAGACCAACTCCAAGACATATAATTATGAAGATAGCCAACATACAGAACAAGGAGAGAATATTAAAAGCTATAAGAGAAAGGAGGCAGATTACATTCAGGGGTAAACCAATTAGGTTAACAACTGATTTTTCATCACATTCTTTGAAAGTGAGAAGATCCTGGAACAGTGTAATTCAAATGCTGAAAAAAAAAAAGAATTCCAACCAAGAATACCATATAAAGAAAAGTTAAGCTTCAGATTTGACAATGAAATTAAAGTCTTTCACGATAAACAAAAGCTAAAACAATTCTCAGCCAGAAAACCAGCACTGCAAAGCATTTTGTGCAAAATACTACAAGAAGAAGAGTTAAAAAATAGTGCCCAAAACTAACAGTGGGAAGTATCTCAGTAAAGCGGGAGGAAAGTAACCAAAAAAGTAAAAACTATCCAAACTAAAATATAATAAATAAATAAACATGACTGGAAGTACAAATCATATTTCAATTGTAACCTTAAATGTTAATGGCCTAAATTCACTAATCAAGAGACATGTGCTAGTAACCTGGATCAAAAAAACAAATCCAACAATATTCTGCCTTCAGGAGACTCATATGATAGGAAAAGACATACACAGGCTGAAGGTAAAAGGTTGGGAAAAATCATAACACTCACATGGCCCTCGGAAGCAAGAAGGATTTGCCATACTCATATGGAATAATATCAACTTCAAACCTAAGTTAATCAAAAGGGATAAAGAATGACACTATATTCTGTTAAAAGGAATCATCCACCAACAAGAAAAAAACAATTATCAATTTGTATGCACCAAGCAATGGAGGTGCAACGTTCATAAAACAAACTCTCCTCAAGTTCAAGAGTCAAATAGACTACAACACAATAATTATGGGTGACTTCAACACACCACTCTCGGCATTAGAGAGATCCTCTAGACAAAAACTGAATAAGGAAACTATAGAACTCAACAGCACAATCAATAACCTAGACTTAACCGACATATATAGAATATATCAACCATCATCAAGTGGATACATGTTCTTCTCAGCAGCACATGGATCCTACTCAAAGATACACCATATATTATGCCATAGGGCAATTCTTAGTAAATATAAAGGCATGGAGATTATACCGTGCACCATATCTGATCATAATGGAATGAAACTGGATATCAATGATAAAAGAAGGAAGGAAAAATCCTACATCACATGGAAAATGAACAACATGCTACTGAATGACCAATGGGTTACAGAAGACATAAAGAAGGAGATAAAAAATTCTTAGAGACAAATGACAATACAGACACAACATACCGGAATCTATGGGACACAATGAAAGCAGTTTTAAGAGGGAAATTCATTTCTTGGAGTTCTTTCCTCAAAAAAAGAAAAAAAAAACAACCAATAAATGAACTTAAACTACACCACAAAAACCTGGAAAAGGAAGAGCAAAACAACAGCAAATGTAGTAGAAGACAAGAAATAATTAAATTTAGAGCAGAAATCAACGAAATTGAAACAAAAAAAAGTTGAAAAAATTGATAAAACTAAAAGTTGGTTCTTTGAAAAAATAAATAAGATCAACAGGCCCTTAGCCACGCTAAGGAAGAGAAGAAGAAAGAGAATTCAAATTACTAACATGTGGGATAAAAAAGGCAATATCACAACAGACACTACAGAAATATAGAAGATAATTAGAAAGTATTTTGAAACACTATATTCCAATAAAATAGAATATTGTGAAGATATTGATAAATTTCTTAAGTCATACGATCTGCCCAGATTGAGTCAGGAAGACACAAACAATTTAAACAGGCCAATAACAAAGGAAGACAAAGAAGAAGCAATCAAAAGACTGCCAACCCAAAAAAAGCCCTGGACCGGATGGGAATACAGCGGATTTCTACAAAACCTTCAAAGAAGAATTAAAATCAATATTTTTCAAGCTTTTTCAAGAAATAGAAAAAGAAGGAGCTCTTCCAAATTCATTCTATGAGGCCAACATCACCCTGATCCCGAAACCAGACAAAGACACTTCAAAGAAAGAATACTACAGACCAATTTCTCTAATGAACTTGGATGCAAAAATTCTCAATAAAATTCTGACAAATCGAGTACAAAAGCATATCAAAATAATTGTGCAACATCATCAAGGAGGATTCATCCCTGTGATGCAAGGATGGTTCAATATACGAAAATCAATAAATGCCATTCACCACATCAATAGACTTAAAGACAAGAACTACATGATCATCTCGATAGATGCAGAAAAGCATTTGACAAAGTTCTGCATCCATTTATGTTCAAAACTCTATAAAAACTAGGGATAACAGGAACTTACCTCAACATTGTAAAAGCTATATATGCTAAACCTCAGGCTAGCATCATCCTAAATGGAGAAAAAACTGAAGGCATTCCTTCTAAAATCTGGAACAAGACAGGGATGCCCTCTATCACCACTTCTATTCAATTTAGTTCTTGAAATACTAGCCAGAGCAATTAAACAGACAAAAGAAATTAAAGGCATAAAAATAGGAAAAGAAGAATTTAAAGTATCACTATTTGCAGATGACATGATAATATATTTAACAGACACAAAAATGTCTACAAAGAAATGGCTAAAGTTAATAAATGAATTCAGAAAAGTGGCAGGATATATAATTAACACGCATAAATCAAATGCATTCCTGTATAACAGAAAAAAAACTTCTGAAATGGAAATGAGGAAAACCACTCTATTCACAATATCCTCAAATAAAATAAGATACTTGGGAATCAACCTAACAAAAGAGGTGAAAGATTTATATAATGAAAACTACAGAAATCTAAAGAGAGAAATAGAAGAAGATGTCAGAAGATGGAAACATGTGCCCTGTTCATGAATAGGCAGAACTAACATCATAAAAATGGCAATATTACGCAAAGTTCTCTACAGGTTTAATGCAATGCCATCAAAATTCCAACGGCATTTCTTGTAGAAATAGATAAATCAATCATGAAATTCATATCGAAAAATAAAAGACCCAGAATAGCAAAAGCAACTCTAAGCAGGAAGTGTGAATCTGGAGGTATAGCGATACCAGAGTTCAAACTGTACTACAAAGCAATAGTAACAAAAACAGCATGGAACTGGTACCGAAAAATGCAGGTGGACCAGTGGTACAGAAGAGAGGACACAGAAACCAATCCACAAAATTACAACTTTATTATATTTGATAAAGGGGCTAAAAGCATGCAGTGGAGGAAGGATAGCATCTTCAACAAATGGTGCTGGGAGAATTGGAAATCCATATGCAACAAAATGAAACTGAATCCCGTTCTCTCGCCATGCACAAAATTTAACTCAAAATGGATCAAGGATCTAGATATAAAATCAGAGACACTGCGTTTCATAGAAGAAAAAGTTGGCTACGATCTACATACTGTGGGGTCGGGCTCCAAATTTCTTAATAGGACGCTCATAGCCCAAGAGTTCTTAACAAGAATAAAAAAATGAGACTTACTTATACTAAAAAGTTTTTTTCTCTCTGCAAGAGAAACAAAAAGGGAAGTAAATAGATAGCCTACATCCCAGGAACAAATTTTTACCACTCACACTTCAGATAGAGCCCTAATATCCAGAATATACAAAGAATTCAAAAAAATTATCAATAAGATAACAAATAACCTAATCAACAAATGGGCCAAGGACCTGAAAAGACACTTCACCGAGGAGGACATACAATCAATCAACAAGTACATGAAAAAATGCTCACCATATCTAGCAGTCAGAGAAATGCAAATCAAACCCACCCTAAGATACCATCTCACTCCAGTATGATTGGCAGCCATTATGAAGTCAAACAACAACAAGTGTTTACGAGGATATGGGGAAAAGGGGACACTTGTACACCGCTGGTGGGACTGCAAATTGGTGAGGCCAACATGGAAAGCAGTATGGGGATTCCTGGGAAAGCTAGGAATGGATCAACCATTTGAACCAGCTATCGCCCTTCTCGGACTATTCCCTGAGGATCTTAAAAGAGTGTACTAAAGGGATACTGCCACATCAATGATCATAGTGGCACAATTCACAATACCTAGACTGTGTAACCAACCTAGATGCAATTCAATAGATGAATGGATAAAAAAAATGTGGCATCTATACACGATGGATGCAGCACTAAAAAATGACAAAATCATAGAATTTGCAGGGAAATGGATGGCATTAGAGCAGATTATGCTAAGAGAAGCTAGCCAATCCTTAAAAAAACAAATGCCAAATGTCTGCTTTGATAAAAATAGGGTAACTAAGAATAGAACAGGGAGGAAGAGCATGAGGAAAAGATTAATATTAAATAAAGACAAGTGGGAGAGAGAAAGGGAGAGAGAAGGGAAAGGATAAGGAAATGGTAGGAGACCCTCATTGTTACACAAAATTACATATAAGACGTTGTGAGGGGAAAGGCGGGATCAAGAGAGAGAAGTGAAAAAGCAGATGAGGAAGAGAGGGAAGATAGGATGAAAGGGGAGGGGGGATAGTAGGGGATAATAAAGGTAGCAGAGGACAACAGTCACTAATGTGACATTATGTAAAAATGTGAATGTGTAACTGATGTGATTCTGCAATTCGTATTTGGGGAAAATTGGGAGTTCATAACCCATTTCAGTCAAATGTATGAAAGATGATATATCATGAGCTTTGTAATGTTTTGAAAAACCAATAAAAATAAATAAACAAAGGTTTAAAATTGAGTGGGAAGAAATCAGCTAAAAAGGAGTTGAGATGCATTCATTTTGATAAGCAGAAAGTTTGTTTTGTGTAGTTGTAAATATCACAAATTTATTTTACCAGAAAACTGGCTTTTGAAATGAACATATATTGAGATTAAAGGATAATCCACCTACCTTCATGAAAAATTCATATCATTTCCTATATTTTTCATATTTCATATTTTTTCGTGAATATTTTGTCATGGACCAGGTCTAGTCTTAGGCTACCTCATCTGACAAGTTCGTACAATGTGTTGGATTGTTCTTTTCATCTTTTATTTGATAGTTTGTAGCTGATAATGTGTATTTTTCCTTATCTTTATTTGGACATACATGCCCAACTATATCTTTGCATTTTATGTTTTACTGGGGAAGAGACTCATCAAAAGCTCTTTATTATATGTATCAACAATGAAACATTTAGAGCATGCAATTATTCTTAATTTTGCATGAAAATATCTTTGTACCATTTTTCTTATAAAGATGTAGAATTATTACTGTAATAAGTAACTACTTACAAGAAGAATTAAACAATTGACTTTATATCAATCATGAATATGAAAATTAATAAAATAAGTATTTGGCAATAAATATGCAATTGATAGAAATTAAAATCACAAGAAAGCCATTTAAAATGTCAGTGCATATGGTCCTTAAATAAAAGGTTGTTCAAATAAAATTTCACTAATTCATAAGAGTTAATATGCCATATCACAGCTTAATGTAATATAAAAACTTAAATGATAAGTATTGATAAATAAGAATGATACCTGTTTACTTAAATATGTTTATTTGATTTTCACTGTAAGCTGTTAATTCTAGAAGACTTGAAAATTAAGAAAGACTTGGTCTATATTATTTCTAACAGGCTAATCAAAGTACTTTTAAATATATATGTATATATATCATATGTAATACATATGCATGAATATAGATACATATGTATAATAAATGTATTGTAATATATCTATAGGTTATTATAATTATTAAATTTTCTCAAGAAAAAAGAATGACTATAAAAAAATTCTTAAATGTAAATTTCATAGCATATTACTGTTTGTAATGACATGAGAGAAAAACTCCTATGGAGGGAAAATGAAAAAGGAAGAGAGAGAAGGGGGAAAATGAGGAAGAAAGTGAGTAAAGAAGAGGGAGAGGAGTGTTTGATTATAAGATAAATGTGGAGGGTCTGGGTGTCTGGCTCAGTAGTAACATGCTTGGCTAGCATGTGTGAGTCACTGGGTTACATTCTCAGCACCACATATAAATAAATAAAATGAGGTCGATCAACAACTGAAAAAATTAAAAAAAAATAAAAAAGTAGAAATATTACCAAAATTCTAAGTTTTTATGAATGCTAAATAAAAAAAAAAATGTTACATAGCCTTATGTAATTTCTAGACTCCCCAAAATAGTCATTTAATGATAGATTACTAGTGCGATAACTAAAAATCCATTGCTCTTTCCTCGACATTCTGTGGCATGCTAGTGCTAAAATAAATTGTATTATAACACCAAAAAATATTCTAATATTTCTACAGTAGCTGACCCAGTTTAACATAAATGCAAGAAGATTCCTATGGGATATAATTGTATTTTGACGTTCATTTTTATTCAACACTGGTACATTACTATTTGTCCAGTTTATGCACATCATAGTATGTATATTTCATTCACAATTTAGCAAATTTATACGCATTTGTTTTACTTTCAATCACTTCCTGCTTCAGAACACATGTATTCCTCCACGTTTCTTGACTGCTCCTTTCATGAGACTTTTTTCCAAAGACATTATTTTTGATTTCCATTATCATTTTTGAAGCAAAACTCACACACCCGTCATGATAAACAGTAAACCTAATATTACCATTAGATGTAAAACTGGTGGGAATGAATGATTGTATATCAATATAAGATTTCTTGTATACTTTCAAATATTAATTCAATCCATTGTTTAATTTGGAACCAGTTATATTATTTATTCACAGTATGGTCTATTCATGCATTGTCTCTATATTGATAGACACAGGGTACACCTCTGTGTACCCTCGATAATAATTTGTATATCTTCAAAATTTTGCTCACAGAAATGGTGGAAGTAAGACTCATGTCAACTGATCTACATATACATTTTATCACAGTAATATTCTGGACACAAAATGCAAAGGTCACACTTAGGATTGTCCCGAAGCCTAAATGGAAAGTGAACATGGATTACTAAAAACATCCATGTCTTGGATGCCTAATTCTCTCAAATGTCAATCCTATTGGTGAGTACATATTTGTTTCTTCCCAAGATTATATATTCAACCTCAACCATGTTGAAAATGTCTAATCCTGTCACTCACTTTATATTTTGTCTGATTTCCTAATGTCTCTATTGATATCTCTTTTCCTACATATTTTCCCCAGTTCATCATAGTGACTGATTCTTCACATGTGCTGACATTTACATTCACTCTTTATCCGAAACCCTATTGCTAAAGAACTTTTTGTCCAAATACTATACTCACTCTTTTTTCTAAACCTACCGACTATCTACCTAATCCTACCGACTATCCCTTTTTGACTGGATGAACTCTTCAACAATCAATCATCCAAGGTACAAGGTCCTATGCCATTGTATATTGATTTATCTGAGACATCTGTGCAGAACATAATTCAAAGATAAGTATCCAAATCATGGGCCCAATGCCTTTCTGGTATTCAAATCTTACCTAGATTTCAGTTTTCATAATTACATTTCACCTGTATATTCTTATAAATATTGCAGGTTCCCAATACCATTATTCATCCAACAGAATGATTCCTACCACAAATCGAACATGTTATTAATCCTAACTATACACTTTTCCCTCAATCCAACTTTACAGAAGAGCAGGGACAAAGTTGGTCTTACAATACAGGGGTGTAGGGAACCTTCCACCTGTTGACAACCTCAAAGGTCCATGCAGATATGATCCCTGGAGAAGATGCAGGCAGCTATGAAAGGCCTGAGAGAGCAAACGTCATCTTCCATTGCAAACAACCCGGTCAGGTTAAAAGCATGTGTCTGAATCATCCTCTCTCTTCTTAATGTAGGGAAGATTGACCAAACTAGGCCTGTGTGGAGAGCTGTTCCCAGGTGCCTATTGTTTCTATACCATTCGAACTTGTGAAAGTGTCACAGGAAGTAGGCGCATCCTCCATATTATGAGACCCTAGGAAGCAAATGTTAGGACAAAGTGGTTGGAAATGCAGTGACCACATTCAGTTCCTGAAGGAAGTGACCTCACCTCACATCCTTGTTGATGGAACTCTCCGAATTTGGGTTCCAGGAAGCCAGGCATCCAGACCCAGTCCAAGCTCCAGTCACAGTGGTCTCACTTGTTTGGATATACCAAGGACAGAGTCAGTCTTTTGTGGTACCTAGTGATGTGAGGATGGCCAAATGCCAGGAAAGTTCTGAAGAGGGGCCCTTCCAGAGAAAGAAGTTAGAGGCTCACTGCTGTCTCCTGACAACTTCACAGAGTTGACCCAGGAGACCAGATCTGAGACAGGACAGGCCATTTCTGGGGAACATAGTATTGCCCTCCAGTCAGAGGACACTCTGGATAGTTTCAGACCTACTTGGGGGAAGGAGGTGACTTCGTGGGTGTTTGAGTGGGTTTGTGGTTTTTTCTCATGTTCTGAGAATAGTTAGGAAAGGGGGTTTGTTTGGTTTGGAGTGAACTGTTTCTAGTTAGTCCTTTGACAAGGCGAGTGTTTCTATGTCTGTGTATCCCACTGTGTCCATGGTTGTAGACATTAGAAAAGAGAATGCCTCAATGGGTGTGTCCTGTCAAAGAGAAAACTTCCAAGCATTCATCCTGCCCATTTTATAAATGGACTGTGGCTTGCCTTATCATTGGGCAACACCTATTATTTTCTTACGTTCCTGTATCCTTCCTGAATTCTGGCCACTCTCCAAAATAGGCTCATGGTTTTGTGTACAAGATATGTACCACTTCCAAGCTCTGTGACATGGCCATGTACTGGATAGCTGAAGGGAATGCATCTCAGAAAACTCTGATATCAGTGTGACCAGTAAAGTCTCAGTGGAGAAACCCTGCTTTGGGCCTTTTGATTACCTATTGTTATGTTGCCCTGAATATCAGGAACATCTTTTCCTCAGGCTACTCCTTCCTGAAGCCTGAAGAAAACAGTTTTCACATGGAAATGAATGGGCATTTTACCTTTGTGTTTTACAATAAAACCTTCACAGAGATTAGGCTCTCATTAACTTAAAAATACTTTTAAATTTTATCTAAGGGTAAAAAGTAACATGTAACTGTACATATCTTTTTGATAACAAGTCCAATTATACAACACAAATGATACACATAAATCTCCAACATGTTTTTATTTTAAGCCTAGAATTACCATACAACCTTAGAACATTTCTGTTTTCATACTTATATTTCAATTCTATAGTCTTATAAATATCGCAGTTTCCCAATAACATTATTCATACAGCAGAACAATTCCTAACCCAAATCGAACATGTTATTAACCCTAACCATACACTGTTCCCTCAATCTAACTTTACAGAAGAGCAGGGAAAGAGTTGGTCTTACAATACAGGAATTTAGGGGATCTTCCACCCGCTGAGAACCTCAAACGTCCATGCAGAAATGATCCCTGTAGAAGATGTAGGCAGCTATGAAGGACCTGAGAGAGTAAGAGTCACCTCCCATGGCCAACAACCTGGTCAGGATGAAGGGTTGTGTCTGAATCTGCCTCTCTCTTCTTAATGTAGAGAAGATTCACCAAAACAGGCCAGTATGGAGAGCTGCTCTGGAGTGCCTATGGATGATATACCATTCTAACTTGTGAAAGTGTCACAGGAAGTAGGGGCAGCCTCCATCTCATGGGGCCTTGGAAGCAACAATTAGGACAATGTGTTTGCCAAGGCAGTGACCTCATTCAGTTCCTGAAGGAAGTGACCTCACCTCACTTCCTTGGTGTTCGAAATCTCTGAACATGTGGTCCAGGAAGCCAGGCACCCACAGCCAGTCCCAGTCCCAGTCCCAGTGATCTCACTTGTTTGGATTTACCAAGGACAGAGTCAGTCTTTCTTGGTACCTACTGATGTGAGGATGGCCAAATGCCAGTAAAGCTCTGAAGAGGGCCCTTTCCTGAGAAACCAGGTTGTGGCTCACCGCTGGCTCCTGTCAACTTCACAGAGTTGGACAAGGAGAACAGATCTGAGACAGAACAGGCCATTTCATGGAAACATAGTATGGCCCACCAGTCAGAGGACACTGCGGATAGTCACAGACCTACTTGGGGGAAGGAGGTGCATTTGTGGGTGTGGGTGTGTGTTTGTGGTTTTGTCTCATGTTCTGAGAATAGGTAAGAAAGGCAGTTTGTTTTGTTTGGAGTTAATTGATTCTAGTAAGTCGTTTGAAAAGGCGAGTGTTTCTAGGTCTGTGTATCCCACTGTGTCAGGGGTTGTAGACATTAGAAAAGAGAATGCTTCAATGGATGTGTCCTGTCTAGTAGAAAGCTTCCCCGGATTCATACTTCCCATTTATGAATGGACTGTGGCTTGCATTATTGATGGGCAACCCCCGATATCTTCTTAAGTTCCTGTTTTCTTTCTGAATTCTGGCCACTTTCCAGAATAGGCTCATGGTTTTGTGTCCAAGATGTATACCACCACCAATCTCTGTGACATGGCTATGTACTGGATAGCTGAAGGGAATGGCGAGCAACTCAGAAAACTCAGATATCAGTGTAATCAGGAAAGTTTCAGTGGAGAAATACTGCTTTGGTTACCTATTGTTCTGTTGCCCTCAATGTCAGGAAGGTCTTTGCCTCTGGCCACCCCTTTGGGAAGCCTAAAGAAAACAGTTTTCAAATGGAAATCAATGGGCATCACCTGTGACTCTTTGCTTAATTGCATTGGAAAGGGATATGTCTGAATCAGGCTCTAGGTCCTGTGTTAGGCTTTGGCTTAGATTCTCAGCACATGATGGATGTAAAGAAAATCCCATGTTTGCATCCAAAACTAAATTGGCCAAAAGAGCAGTCATTATGGAAGAAGTCTCTCGCCTTGCCCTGTAAGGTTCCTCACCTCCATCAAGTGAGAATAGGAACCTTTGGATCAAATGAGTTCTTCAAAGCCCTTTAGAGGCTATCCCATAGGTGCTTGGGTTTTCTCCAGAATCCAAATCACATAAAGAATCTATACCTGACAGTCAGTAGGCCTCAAATTGGAGGAGCAAAGCAATATTAATAGCAGGCCTATTTGATCACTCCTGGTTCCCCGGACGAGTGTCCAGGACACCCTGACTTTAGGCAAATGAGGGGCAATGGAGGTTATTTTGGACACTGTCTTGGGCTGTGCCCCTCATGGAAACCTCAAGCCAGAGGTAATGATGAGTGTCCATATGGAAGAAGATGAGGGCCATGTGGGAGTGTTTTGGTTTTAATTGTGGTCATGTGTGGCCGTTGGAATAGATGACTGGGTCCACCTTTGCTTTAACTCTGTTGTGATTCCCCTTAGAGACTGAGTTGTGGACCTCACCTCAGAGACGTATTGCCATGAATTGTGTTGGGATTTTAGGAGGATTCACATGAGAGTCACCCTTGTAAAATGAGATCTAGGCCCAGGGTGGTTGTTCACTGAGCACTGGGAATCTCAGCCAGGTTACCACATGATTTTATTCTGAAAGACTTGGCAGCCATATATGAGAGTCAAAACACACGGATGTCACAATGTAGATCCCAATGGGCCTGGATTCATGTGATCATTTGGCCACTGTTTGGGAAGCCTTGCCTGTGAGACTTCTCCAGAGATTTCATTGAAATGAGCTTCCTAAACATTTAATAGTTCCAGAATGAAATGAAACACACAGTGCCTCCAACTTCAACCTTGAAAAATGGGTAGATAAATACCAAGAAATTTTTAAACTTCCCATGACCAGGTGGCACTGGAGAATCTTTGGATATCCTGTGGCTGATCATGAGATTACAAGACAGTGCTTTGATTGACTGGTTTTCATAAAAATGGTTCAGAACAGAGATACCAGGAAGTTGGAGCCTGCTGAGAGGTGGGCCTACAGCAGTGCTGGGCAGGTGTGCAATAAAACAACTGTGGTGGGGCCATGTGGATCTTCCATTGGCTTCCAAATGACTTGTGACTGACATGGTGCAGCCAGCAGACCCTTGTATGTAAAGGCATCTTGTTATATGGACAGGATTCAGGGCAATGTTTAGAATCAGATTGCTATGGTCAAGGGGGCAAGTCATGTGGGATATAAGCCTGGTTGGTGCATTCTCCTGCAGACCCTGACCTACCAAAAGTGACAGAACTCACTCACGCACCGGGTAACAGTTGAATTCTTTGTATATCATGAAGCAAATACCAAAATCCCAGTGCAGCAGCAAGAAACACGACGAAAAGTGGAGGATGACCAAATGGCCTCACAGTCCACATGTGAATACACTTATCCCCCAGTTGCCACAGTTTACCTACTAAAGAAAATTCAGCACTGCTGCCACATATTCAGTGGAAAATAAGAAACCATGTCCTCGAGGTAACATAGATGCAGACACAGCTTTGATTGTCTCACTACAATGGAAGCTAAATCTCCCGACAACAACATATATTTCAAGTGCCCAAACTCAGAGTGAGTTTCTCAAGAAGGATTTAGGGAACCAGAGCTCCATGTTTGTGGACTGTTTTCCCTGTCCCTTACTTTTGAAATCTCCTCTTCCGTCTTCAAGGTTGTGAACTCCTGAGCATATTCCATTCCAGATATTTATTCACAGATTTTCTAACTCTTCTCCTCTAATTGTGCCTTAGTCTCCGTGATTGTAATGTCAAGCCATCCCTTTCTCTGTATCCTATTCAGCACATGTATTTTTACATGCAATTATAGAATCTTACCTGATACCACACGTACATTCTTGTGAGGTGACTGACTTGGCAGATACAAATTGTAAGAGATCACTCCTCCTAAAAGCTGTTGGAACTGAAAATTCAATCTATGAGTGAGCTTCCTTGTTTAAGAACATTATACATAAATCCATATTCAATAAAATAAATACATTTGGATCTGTAGATGACATATATTTCATGGTGAATTTCAATTGGAATATATTATGCTATTTTTAATGTCTGTGTGTTTGTGTATGTATATATATATGTACACACTCTCCAGATTTTTCAAAATATGAAATATATGTCTTGTTATACACTCCCTAAACTCATTCATATTCAAGTATGTGTATTTATAATCAAATTTTCACAAGAGTATTCTCAAAATTATTCATTCACCTGAAATACATATTTGTTTCCTAGTACTGAAAACTATCTTCAGTGAAAGGTGCATACAAATCCTAATATTTCCACAGTAACTGAACCAGTTTAACATCAATACAAGTAGATTCCTATGGGACATGTTGTGCATTTTGACATTTATTTTATTCAACACTGGTACATTACTATTTCTTCAGTTTATGCTCATCATAGCAAATATATTTCATCCAAAAATTTGCAAATTTATAGGCATTTTGTTCACTTTCAATCACTTTATTCTACAGAACACATGTATTCCTCCATGTTTTTGATGGGTCTTTTCATGAGACTTCTTTCCAAACACATTATTTTCGATTTCCATGATCACTTTTGAAGCAAAACTCAAAGACACTTCGTGATAAACCATAACCCTAATATTACCATTAGATGTATTGCTGGTTGGAATGAATGATGGTATATCGATATAAGATTTCTTATATATTTTCAGATATGAATTCAATCTATTATTTAAAGTGGGACCAGTTATATTATTGATTCACAATGTGGTCTATTCATGCACTATCTCTATATTCATAGACACAGTGTACACCTCTTTGTACCACCAATACTAATTTATAGGACTTCAAAACATTGCTCCCAGAAATGCTGGAAGAAATACTAATGTCACGCCATCTACATATACATTTTATCACAGTAATATTCTGGACACAAAATGCAAAGGTTACACTTATGATTGTACCAAAGCCTAAAAGGAAAGTGAACAGGGATTACTAAAAACATCCATGTCCACATTGCCTAATGCTCTCAAATGTCAATCTTATTGGTGACTACATATTTGTTTCTTCCTAAGATTATATATTCAAACTCAACCCTGTTCAAAATGTCTAATCCTATCACTCACTTTGTACTTTCCCTGATTTTGTAATGTCTCTATTATTATCTGATTTCCTACATATTTTCCAAAGTTCATCATTGTGACTGAATCTTCATATGTGCTGACATTTACCTTCACCCTCTAACAGAAACCCTATTGCTAAAGAAGTTTTTTTTTCCAAATCCTATACTCACTCTCCTTCCAAAACCTACCAACTATCTTCCTAATCTTACCTACTATCCCTTTTTGACTGGATGTTCTCTTCCACATTCAATCATCCAATGTACAAGGTCCTATGCCATTGTATATTTATTTATCTGAGACATCTGTGCAGAAAGTAAGTCAACACTAAGTATACCAATGAAGGGCCCAATGCCCTTCAGGGTTTCAAATCTTAGATTTCTGTTTTCATACATATATTTCACCTACATATTCTTATAAATATCGTAGGTTCCCAATAACATTATTCATCCAGCAGAATAGTTCCTAACACAGATTGAACATGTTATTAACCCTAACCATACACTCTTCCCTCAATCTAACTTTACAGAAGAGCAGGGACAGAGTTGGTCTTACAAGACAGAAATTAAGGGATCTTTCACCTGCTGAGAACCTCAAAGGTCATTAAAGATGATCCCTGGAGAAGATGTAGGAAGCTATTAAGGACCTCAGAGAGCAAAAGTCATCTTTCATTGCAAACAACCTGGTCAGGATGAAGGGTTGTGTCAGAATCAGCCTCTCTCTTCTTAATGTAAAGAAGATGCAGCAAACCAGGCCTGTGTGGAGAGCTGTTCCTGGGTGCCTACGGTTTTATACCATTCTAACTTGTGAAAATGTCAGAGTAAGTAGGTGCAGCCTCCATCTCATGGGACCCTTGGAAGCAACTGTTAGGACAAAGTGGTTGCCAAGGTATGGACCTCATTCAGTTCCTGAAGGAACTGACCTCACCTCACTTCCTTGGTGATGGAATTCTCTGAACTTGGGATCCAGAAAGCCAGGCATCCAGAGCCAGTCCCAGTCACAGTCCCAGTGGTCAAAATTTTTCAGATTTACCAAAGACAGAGTCAGTCTTTCTTGGTACCTACTTATGTGAGGATGGCCAAATGCCAGGAAGGTCTGAAGAGGGGCCTTTCCTGAGAAAGCAGATAGTGGCTCACCACTGGCTCCTTACAGATTCACAAAGTTGGCCACAGAGACTAGATCTGAGACAGGACAGCCCATTATGAGGGAATTTCTTATGGCCCACCATCAAACGACACTCCGTATTGTCACAGAGGTACTTGGGGGTCTGTGTGGGTGTGGGTGTGGGTATTGGTTTGTGGTTTTGTCTCATGTTCTGAGAATAGGTAAGAAAGTCGGTTTGTTTGGTTTGGTGTGAACTGATTCTAGTAAGTCGTTTGACAAGGCTAGTCTTTCTATATCTGTGTATCCCACTGTGTCCATGGTTGTAGACAATAGAAAAGAGAATGCATAAATACATGTGTCCTTTCTAGTAGAAATCTTCCCAGCATTCATTCTGCCCAATTTATGAATGGTCTGCGGCTTGCCTAATGGATGGGCAACACCTAATATCTTCTTAAGTTCCTGTTCTCTACCTGAATTATGGGCAACCTCCAGAATACGCTCATGGTATTGTGTCCAAGATATGAACCACCTCCACGCTCTGTGATACGGCCATGTACTAGAGAGCTGAAGGAAATGATGAGCATCTCAGAAAACTCAGATATCAGTGTGACCAGGAAAGTCTCAATGGAAAAACCCCGCTTTGGGCCTTTTGCTTACATATCCTTCTGTTGCCCTGAATGTCAGGAAGGTCTTTGCCTCAGGCTATGCCTTTTTGAAGCCTGAAGAAAACAGTTTTCAAATGGAAATGTATAAACATTACCTGTGGCTCTTTCTTAATTGCTTTGGAAAGGGATGTGTCTGAATCAGCCTCCTGGCCCTGTGTGAGGCTGTGGCTTAGATTCTCAGCACCTGATGGATCTAAAGAAAAATCCCATGTGTGCATGCAAATCAAAAAGCCAAAAGAGCAGTCATTTTGGATGAAGTTTCTCGCCTTCCTCTGTAAGGTTTCTGACTTCCATCATTGATAATATGGATCCTTTGGGTCAAATGAGTTCTTCAAAGCCCTGCAGACACTAGACCATAGGTTCTTGGGTTTTCTCATGACTCCAATTAACATAAAGAATCTAAACACCACAGTCAGTAGGCCTCAAAATTGAGAATAAGAGCAATATTAACGGCAGGCCTCTTTGAACACTCCTGGTTCACAGGAAGGATGTCCCGGCCACACTGACTTTAGGCAAATGGATGCAAGGGAGCTTATTTTGGACACTGTCTTAGGCTGTGCCCCTCATGGAAACCTCCAGCCAGAGGTTATGATGAGTGTCTATATGGAAGAAAATGAGGGCCATGTGGGAGTGTCTTGATTTTAATTGCGGTCATTTGTGTGGCGCTTGGAATAGATGACTGGGTCCACCTGGGCTTGAACACTGGTGTGATTCTCCTTAGAGACTGAGTTCTGGAACTTACCTCAAAGAAGTATTGCCTTGTATTGTGTTGGGATTTTAGGAGGCCAGGCATGAGAGTCGCCCTTGGAAATTGGGATCTATGCCCAGGTTGACTTTCCACAGAGCACTGGGAATCTTGGGAAGGATATCACATGATTTTATTCTTAAAGACTTGGCAGCCATAGTTGCAAGTCAAAACACATATGGACCTCAAATTGTAGACCTCAATAGGTCTGGCTTCATGGGACCTTTTGGCCTGTCTTTGGGAAGCATTGCGTGTGATAGTTCTCCAGAGCTTTCATTGAAATGAGCTTCCTCTCCATTTAATCATTCCTGAATGAATTGAAACCCACAGTGCCTCCAACTTCACCCTTGAAAAATGGCTAGATAAATACCTTTAAATTTTTGACATTCCCATGACCAGGTGGACCTGGAGAACCTATGGATGTCCTATTGATGACCATCAGTGTACCAGACAGTGCCTTGATTGACTGGGTTTCATGAAAATGGTGTAGAACGGAGATGCCAGTAATTTGGAGCCTGCTGAGTAGTCGGCCTAGAGCAGTAGTGTGCTGGTGTGTGTTAAAACATCTGTGGTCGGGTCATCTGCATCTGCCCTTCGCTTCCAAATGGTTTGTGACTGACATGGTACAAGCCCCAGATCCTTGTATGTAAAGGCATCTTGTTATATGGAGAGGATTCAGGGCAATGTTTACAATCAGATTGCTATGGTCAAGAGGGCAAGCTATGTGGGATAGAAGCCTTGTTGGTTCATTCTCCTGCAGACCCTTACCCACCACACGTGACAGAACTCCCTCCATCACTGTGTCCCAGTTGAATTTCTTGTATTTTGTGAAGCAAATATCAAACTCCCAGTGCAGCTGCAAGAAACACCACAAAAATTGGAGGATGACCAATGGCTTCACATTCCACCCTGGGAGACACTTAGCCACCAGTGGCCACAGTTTCCCTACAAAGAGAGAATTCAGCACTGCTGCCTCATGTTCATTGGAAAATAAGAAACAATGTCCTCTAGGTCACATAGATGCTGACCCAGCTTTGATCGTCTCACTATAAAGGAAGCTAAAGCTCCTAAAAACAATCTCAGATGAAGTTTCTCAAGAAATATTTAGGCCGGCAGAGCTCCATGTTTGTGGTGTTTTTACCCTGTCCCTGACTTTTGGAAACTCCTATACCACCTCCAAGGTTGTGAACTCCTGAGCATTTTCCATTCCAGATGTGTATTCACAGATTTTCTAACTCTTCTCCTCTAATTGTGTCTTACATGGGATGAAGGTAATGTCAAGGCATTGTTCTGAATACACATTGGATTCTTTTTCCAATTTTCCATTTGAAATACTGAATCCCTGACTGTCAGGCGTAGAAGGAATTCACCTTCAAAGAATAGCCTGACACTTACAAGAAACAGCCCCCATGGAGACATCCTGTCTAGGAGACATCCTGTAGCCAACTGTGTCTCTGAGACATCCTGTTGCCATCTGTATTCCTGAAACATCCTGAGTTTATCTCACCTTGTGAAGACATCCAGGAACTTTGGATAAGAGAGCTTTCCCATCTCCAGCATATAAATGCCCCTGTGTGAAAAATAAAAGTTTGCAGCTTGATCAGAACTCCTGTCTTGCTGTCATCTCTCGTGTCTCTTGTCCCTTCATTCCTCCGCATCTAGGTTCGCTGCCCCTGTTGATGTGTCTTTCCAGCCGTGACTACTGGCACCCACTGACTGGGGCTCGAGCCTTTGACTGATTGGGAACCCCGTCCTCCTGGAAGACTTCATCAAGTGGAGCTCGCGATTGCCTCAGCAGACACCACAAAGAGACAGATCCAGGAGGAGAGTGGGGATGACTCACGGTGAGTGACCCACCATGGGACAAGCAGTTTCGTCACATGATTTGTTTTTGTCAGGCCTCAAGGAGTCCTTCAAGACATGAGGGGTGCGTGTTAAGAAAAAGGACTTAAAATTTTTCTTCTAATACATAGGAGAATTGTGTCCATGGTTTCACATTGAAGTGACCATTGATGGCAAAAGATGGCTTAGAGTAAGAGACTGTTTAAAAGATTATTATGAAACCTTTGGCCCAGAAAAAGTGCCAGTTCCCACCTTTTCTTACTGGAACTTAATTAATGAAATTCTTAAAAGTTCACCCTTTGACAATGGTACCTTACAACTTGTCAGGATTGGAGAAGAGACTATGCAAAACACCTCTCGTCTCCCCACGGCATGCCCATCAGTTAGTATAGACATTGACCCTTCTCAGTCTCCCCAGGACCCTGGGAACCTTCCTAGTCCCCCTCAAAATACCACCCTAATGAATAAGGTTCCAATGGTTACCAAACACCTTTATCGAGTTTTAAATCCCAGAGACACATTGACCCCTGGGACGGAGGCTACCTTGGAGAAGGAAGCAGCAAGCTACCATTCAGAAGATGCGCCACCTCTCAGGACCCTGCCACAGCCTATAGGACTTACACATCTACCTACCTCCTATATCCCTCCTGCCTTTTGTGCTCCAGCCTTTCAGGAGCAAAATGCAACCCAGATATTTTTCCCCACTTCCCTTGCCTAGCCTGGCTCCCTTGTGAGAGTCTCTCCAACATAGACGGGAACAGATCAAACTTTTAAAAGAATTAAGATCCCTAGACTCTGAGCTCTGTTCATTAGCCTTAGGCACGGAGTCAATGCAAACTGGCCCACAGCGGTCTAATACAAAGGCTAAGCCACTCCATCAGCCTGTTCTCGCCTTCCCAGTCACCCGCAGTCAGATAGATAAGCCTGCCCAGGCTGAGGTCAAAGACTTAGACGAGGATCAAGAGGAGGAAGTGGGGGAAATGGATCAAGGAGATCAGGACTCAGAGGATGAGGAGTTCACCCCTAGGCAGGAAGGAACCCAGAGTGTCTACAAAAAAATTAAGCCTGCGTTTTCTTGAAAAACATAAAAAGGCTTGTGCTCACAATGGCCCCACTGTGCCCTACAAGTTGACTTTATTAGAAAGCCACAGCGCACAATGGCTTACTCCCAATGATTGGAAATTTTTAGACCGAGCTACCCTCAGTGCCGGAGATTTCCTGTTATGGAATGCAGATGTCGAGGAGCACTGTCAGGAAACTGCTCAAAAAAAATTAACTAAGGCCTCCTCTAAATCCTGAACTTATGTTAAGCTAGTGGGCTATGCGCCATTTGACACTAAAACTAAATAGGCACGTTTCCCTGCTGGAATTTTGGCGCAGATTCAGATGGCTTGCTTACATGCTTGGAGATGCCTCCCTCAAACTGGCTCGGCTACCACTTCTTTGGCAAAAATTTGACAAGGACCCAACGACCCTTATAGAAACCTTGTTCCCCGGCTTAACCTAGCTGCAGAATGCTTGCTTGGACCAAGCGAAAGCAAAAGAACTTTTGTAAAACATCTTGCCTTTGAAAACGCCAACCCGGCATGTCAGGATGTTCTTCGACCACATAAGGAAAAAGGGAAACTTTCGGACTTTATTAGACTCTGTGCAGGGGTGGGTGCAGCCCATGCCATGGGTCTCGCCCTACATGCCCCCTTTATCAAGGCCTTTCACAATCCTGGCTCATGTACTTGTTTTACTTGTAAACAACCTGGCCATTTTGCACGCAAGTGTCTGAAAGACAAACAAAGCGTAGGAATATCGTCTCCTCAAACTGGGGCTAAACCGCCCCCAGCTACCCTTTGTTCTAGATGTGGTAAATGTCATCACTGGGCCAGTAAGTGTAGATCTAAGACAAATGGCCTCAGACAGCCTATTTCTTCCTGCTTCTCAGGAAAACCCTGTGGGGCCAGCCCCTGGCCACGACCTCCCCCAGGACAAAACCAGGGGCAATAAGGTTTATTCCCTTCCAAACTCCAAACCTACCACAAAATTCTTCCCCACAATTGCCTCCCTCCAACTAGCCACCCCAGGCAGCGCAGGATTGGACCTCTGTGCCACCACCGATACAATATTAGACTCAATGCAAGGGCACCAGATAATACCCACTAGAATTATGGGTCCCCCTTCATCTCATACGAGTGCCCTTATTCTTGGAAGAGTCTCTGCTACCTTAAATGGTGTTCAGGTCTTCCCTGGCATTAATGATAATGATTTCACTGGAGAAATAAAAATACTAGCAACAGCTATTAATGGAGTTGCGGCCATCCCAGCAGGAACAAGACTTGCACAATTAATATTCCTTCCCTTGGATTCAGGAGGCACTTCCACCGCCCAAACATAAAATGGGGGACAGCCTCCCTCGGCTCCTCTGATGTATATTGGGTTCAGCCCATTTCTCACAATAGACCCACCCTTACCTTACTTATTGAAAAAAAGGAATTCCAAGGAATTCTAGATACTGGAGCTGATGCCACAATTATTTCTCACAAATACTGGCCATCAGGTTGGCCCATCACCCCATCCTTGAATGACCTAAAAGGGTTAAGAGTCAAAAAATCCCCATGTCAGTTCTAGGTCTCTTAGCTTTACTGATAAAGAGGGTAATAAGGTGACTGTCACTCCTTTCATTGTTCCTGACCTCCCTGTTAACCTATGGGGCCGAGATATTTTGAGTCAAATGGAAGTCATTCTTGCCAGTCCCAATTCCATGATGACTCATCAAATGCTTCGTATAAATTTTGTCCCTGGTACAGGCCTTGTGAGACTGAGACAAGGACTGGTGGGGACTATAAAACCCATAAAAAAACAAATACATATGGACTTGGGTATTCTGATTTTTAGTGTCGGTTCCTGACCCTCCTGTACCCCATGCAGATAAAATTATTTGGGAGACTCAGACTCTTGTGTGGGTGGATCAGTGGCCCCTTACCCCCCCAAAAAATTGGAGGCTGCCTCCATGTTAGTGCAGGAACAGCTGGCAGCCGGCAATATAGAGCCCTCAACCTCACCATGGATTACTCCTATTTTTGTTATCAAGAAAAAATCAGACAAGCGGCATCTTTTACAATATTTTTGTGCCAGTAATAAAGTTATGTGCCTGATGGGAGCACTACTGTCTCGAATTCCCACACCAATGGCTATTCCCAAAACTATTGTAAAATGGTTATTGACTTAAAAGTTTGCTTTTTTACCATTACTTTACATCCTGAGGATAGACCCTATTTTGCCTTTAGTCTC
The DNA here is from genome assembly GCF_048772815.1 of Callospermophilus lateralis. NCBI lineage: Eukaryota > Metazoa > Chordata > Mammalia > Rodentia > Sciuridae > Callospermophilus > Callospermophilus lateralis. Next base: position 409,158 of record NW_027512439.1, read on the forward strand.
CCTTGCATTAATTTCCACGGCCCTATGCAGAGATTTCAATGGAAGGGTCTTCCCCAAGGTATGGCCAACAGCCCTAGTCTTTGCTAAATATAAGTTGTTCAAGCAGTAGACCCTGTGAGAGAGTGATGACCACAATTTTATGTTTTACATAATATGGATGAATTTTTAATTGCTGCACCTAATTACCATGACCTTAATAATTGTTACTTGGACCTTTAGAAAACCCTCACTACCTTGAGACTACGGATAGCTCCTGATAAGGTTTAAACACAGGACCCTTATACCTATTTGGGCCTTAAACTTCAAGATAATCAGATCCAAATTCATAAAATACAACTGCGTGTGAACCATCTTCACACCCTTAATGATTCTCAAAAATTACTGGGAGATATTCAATGGCTAAGAACATATTTATAATTATCCACTTGTGTACTTTTGCCCCTTAATGATATTTTGAGAGGTGATTCCTACCCTTCCTCCCCTCAAAAGCTTACTCCCGAGGCATGACAGGCATTAAACCAAGTCACAGAGGCCATTGCCAAACAGTTTGTTACACAAATTTCTTATAACCTTCCTCTGGTTCTGGTTCTTTTACACACTCCTCATATACCCTCAGGAAAATTTTGGCAGTGATATCCATATTTTAAAAATAAAGGCTTCCCCTTGCTTTGGGTCCATTTATCCACCACATCCTCCAAGTTTATTACCGTTTATCTTGCTCAGGTAGCTTCTATTATTATTAAAGGTCGTTTGCTTTCTCGACAACATTTTGGCAAAGACCCTGATAATATTTTAATTCCATATACTAATGACCAAACCCAATTTTTACTACAGAGAGGGGATGAATGGGGTATTGCCCAATCAGGCCATTTGGGAACAATTGATAACCACGTCCCCAATGACACCCTTTTACGTTTTGTCCAGATACATCCATTTATTTTTCCCAAAATTACTCAAAAGGCTCCCAGTTCCAAGCCCTTACTGTCTTTACAGACGGTTCCAGTAATGGCTGTGCGGTCTTTGTTGTCAATAACCAGCCTACAACCTTTGATACTGTCTATCATTCAGCACAGTTTGTGAAATTGTTTGCCATAACACAAGTTTTTATAACATTTTGTGATAATCCTGTTAATATTCATACAGACAGTGCCTACATTGCTCATTCTGTGCCCCTGCTGGAGATTTCACCCGCCATTAAAGCTTCTTCCAATGCGGCCTTTCTGTTTCACCAGCTTCAGCAGCTAATTCAGGCCAGACAACACCCATTTTTCTTAGGACACATCAGGGCACACTCTGATCTTTCCGACCCTCTAACACAGGTAATGCTCAAGCTGATGCAGCAACTCCTACCATCTTTCCAATTTTTGGTGGCTCCATTCAATAGGCCACGGAGCTAAACAATCTTCACCAACTAAATTCCCAGAGCCTTCGATTACTTTGTAAAATTACCAGGCAACAGAAACGAGAAATAGTAAAAGAATGCCCTGCTTGCGCTCTCTCCCTCCCCATTCAACACTTGGGAGTTAACCCCCGAGGATTACTGCCAAATCAGGTTTGGCAAATGGATGTTACTCATTTTCCTGAATTTGGAAAAACCAAATATATACACGTTTCTATCGATAACTTCAGCAGCTTTATTTTTGCATCACCACATTCTGGAGAGGCTACCAAAGATGTCCTTTCTCATCTTGTTTCAGCCTTTTCCATAATGGGTAAACCAATACATATTAAAACAGATAATTGTCCTCCATATACCAGTGCCAAGTTTAAACAGTTTTGTGCTACCTTGCAATTTTGTCATCCTACTGGAATTCAATACAAACCTCAGGGCCAAGGCATTGTGGAATGTTCCACCTTACCTTAAAGACTTGGCTATCCCGCCTTAAGGCTTCCGCCCTTGTATTTACCACTCACAGGCATTGCCTTAACCATGCATTATTTGCCCTTTCTTTTCTTACCCTAGACAGTGAAGGCCTTTCGGCTGCAGACACACACTGGCATCCCTTTTCCAATTCTGATCAGCCACCTGTTATGTGGCGAAATCCCCTTACAAATAAATGGAAATGCCCACATCCTGTCCTCATCTGGGAATGTGGCTCAGCTTGTGTTTTGGACCAAGAGCTAGCAGCCCCAAGATGGTTACCAGAATGCCTGGTTAAACAGGTTAATGACTTACCTCAAACTGAGGACGGAGGCCCTCTCCCTGAGTACAAATTTTCCCCTTTTTCGGATCCATCCAACAATCTGTGTGAGGATCCTGCTTAAGGCACTTCTGCTGAACAGGTTTGTGCACGGAGGCCTGGGCCCTCCACCTTCCAACATCATGGAGTACCTTCCCCCCCCTCCCCCCGTGAAGGCAAGGGAGGATCTTGGACTCAGGCTCCCACTAGTTGGAACCAGACTGCTGACTGCATGACTAAGGTGGCTTACCTCCGTTCCGAGGTTGACCATAAATTCAGAGGAGTTCATCAGCCTAAATGGGTATGTGTTAACAAGCCAAAGATTATTCCCCCTAGTACAAGTAAAGCTCTCCAAAATTGTTCTGCAACCCGTACGCATACCCAGGCGATGCATGTCTCTTGTTTTGTGTCGGCCTCAATTTGTGTTAACAAGCAGGGAGAATGATTTTTTGAAGCCTCCCTAACTAAAACTCATGAAGCAGGGTGGACCACTATTCATTATACCCCCGTTCTCTTTGACCAGGGAGGAGAAGGCAAATACACCAAGCTACAGTCAGCTGGGTGCCAAGGCACTGTCGGAAAAACTTCCTACTGGCCCATTAAGGACCCTACAGGGGTCTCTGATGGTAGAGGACCCACTGATGCAGTCAAGCATCCTCAGATAATCAAACTTTTGAAACCCCAAATCCCTGAGCTCACATATCATCCCTTAATGTAGCCGAAATCCCAGTTCCCAGGTTTAGATACCAATACATTAGATATTTTGCAAACTACCTTCTCCTTCCTTAATAATTCCAACCCCACCCTTGCTGGTAATTGCTGGCTCTGCATGACAACAGGGGCAAGCATGCCTATGGCAGTTCCTATTAATTCTACTATGGACAATGATAATACATGCCAACCCGGATTTCCCTTTAAAGTACAGCCTATAGGCACTTTTACATTATGTCTTTTAGGCGTGATGCAGAATAATACCTATGATATGGATTTTGGAATTGCTTCCTTTGGAAATTGCTCAACAGAACAAAATTATTCCTCACCCATCCCATCTCTTTGTCCCCCCAATGGCACAGTTGTTATGTGTGGAGGAAATGTGGCCTTCCCCAGGCTTCCAGCGAATTGGAACAGTGGCTGTGTTCTTGCCTTATTACTCCCTGATATAACTATTGTCCCAGGAGACAAACCTCTAGCCTAGACACCTTAGTCAAAAGACAGAGGCGGGCGATACAGGCCTTATCACTTATTGCCAGCCTTGGAATAACAGCTGCTGTGGGCACAGGTACACTGGCTTAGGCACGGCAATACACCCTTACCATCGCCTGTCACAACAACTTAAAATGATGTACAAACTCTATCAGAAACCATTAAAGATTTGTAGGACCAAATAGACTTCCTGGCAAAAGTGTTCCTTCAAAACAGACGAGGCTTAGATTTGCTGACTGCTAACCAGGGAGATATTTGATTGGCCTTAGGGGAACGATGCTGCTTTTATGCCAATAAATCAGTCATAGTATGCACTAAATTTAAGCAGCTTCAAGAAGATCTAGAAAAGAGATGAAGGGAACTATTTGAAAATCCCCTCTGGACAAAGCTTAATGGATTTCTACCCTACCTTCTTCCCCTATTAGGCCCTTTGTTGGGTTTACGTTTAATGGTGACCATAGGACCCTGCATTATAAACAGTGTGGTACAATTTATTAAAGAACAAATTAATATTATGGCCTCTAAGCCCCTACAAATCCACTATCATCATCTGGAGATGGAAGACCACGCTGTCAACTTTTAAAAGAATGTTCTACCCTTCTCACAGGCTTATTTCTTAAGTTTACATCCCCACAAATCTCTCTTTCTTACATAAAACTATAAGTAACAGCTCTGACAAACCATCTTCTGCCCTTGCCATAAGGGTTCGTCTACATGGGCCCTTCGGCTTGGGGGAAGACGCACCCATGGAGTGAGGACGTTAGGCCATAATATCGGAGGGTGCAGGAAGGATTGCAAAAGGATGGATCCACGGATCCCCAAACACAAGACCTGTGAGTGACATGCTCTGGTGCATGGCGGTTGGCATGCTTCCGCTTCAAGGCCATCTCCTCCAAAAACATGCCAAGGCCACCACGAAATCTGCTAGTAAAGATGCTCGCTCGGATCAGGAGATATTCTAAGGCCTCCTAGAGAAACAGAGCCTCTAACCCCCCCCCTAAAAACATGGCCGGTAAGGTAGGTCAAATATTTTATATAAGAAAGGGGGAGATGTCAGGGGCTAAAAGGAAGTTCTCCTTCAAAGAATAGCCTGACACTTACAAGAAACAGCCCCCTGGGAGACATCCTGCCTGGGAGATATCCCACAACCATCTATCTCCCTGAGACATCCTGTTGCCATCTGTCTTCCTGAAATATCCTGAGGTTATCTAACCCTGTGAAGACATCCAGCAACTGCCGATAAGAGAGCTTTCCCATCAGCAGCATATAAACACCCTGTGAGAACAATAAAAGTTTGCAGCTTGATCAGAACTCCTGTCTGGGTGTCATCTGTCCTGTCTTTTGTCCCTTCATTCCTTCCCAACTATGTTCGATGCCCACGTTGATGTGTCCTGCCGGCCGGGACACCTGGCACTAACCCATACCCTACTAGACTATGACTACTAATCCTAATATGATGGAGAAAAATAACCCAAATAGAATAGAAATACAAGCAGTTCAGAGGAGGCATGGTGTATAGTTGGAGTTGCCTTTTGCATGATCTAGGGTAGGTGTTATAAATCTAGCTAATTTTTAAATGAAATAGTTCTCCATGTGTTTTTAAAGTTAAAAAATATGTGAATACCTGTCTCACTTTCTCTGTAGCCTACTTGCCACATGTATTTTATATGCACATATAGAATCCTACGTGGTATCACACGTATATTCTTGTGAGGTGGCTGACTTAGCAGATTCAAATTGTGAGAAGAGATCACTTCTCCTAAACGCTGTTGGAACTGAAAATTCAACCTATGGGGGAGCCTCCTAGTAAAAAAAAAACATTATACATAAATCCATGCTAAGTAAAATTAATATTTTTGCATCAGTGGATGATATATATTTCATGAAGAATTTCGATTGGCATATTATTGCTACTTTTCATTGTCTGTGTCTGTGTTTTGTGTGTATATATATATATATATATATATATATATATATATATATATATTCTCCAAATTTTTCAAAATATAAAATATATGTGTCCTATATACACTACCTAAATTCATTCATGTTCATGTATGTGGATTCATAATCAACTTTTCACAAGATTATTCTCAGAAATATACATCCACCTGAAATACATATTTGTTTCCTAGTACTGAAAAGTAACTTCAGTAAATGGTGCATACAATCCTAATATTTCTACAGTAACTGACCCAGTTTAACATCAATGCAAATAGATTCCTATGGGACATGATGTGTATTTTGAAGTTCATTTTATTTAACACTGGTACATTACTATTTCTTCAGTTTATGCGCACCATAGGATATATATTTCATCCACAGGTTCACAAATTAATAGGCATTTGTTTCACTTTCAATCATTTCCTGCTTCAGAACACATGTATTCCTCCAGGTTTCTTGACTGTTCTTCTCATGAGACTTCTTTCCAAACACATTGTTTTCGATTTCCATAAAAATTTGAAGCAAAACTTCCACACTCTTCATGATAAACCATAACCCTAATATTACCATTAGATGTATAACTTTTTGGAATGAATGATTGTATATCAATATAAGATTTCCTTTATATTTTCAGATAACAATTCAATCCATTATTTAAAGTTGGTACCAGTTATATAATTTATGTTGAGTGTCTATATGGAAGAAGCTGAAGGCCATTTGAGAGTGTTTTGGTTTTAATTGTGGTCATTTGTTTGTGGTTGGAAGAGATGACTGGGTCCACCTGGGCTTGAACACTGGTGTTATTCCCCATAAGACTGAGTTCTGGAACTTAACTAAGAGAAGTATTGCCATGAAGTCGTGTTGGGATTTTAGGAGACCACACATGAGAATCGCCCTTGGAAACTGAGTTCTAGGCCCAGGATGGCTTTCCACATCGCCATGGAAATCTCATCCAGGATATTACATGATTTTATATTTAAAGAGTTGACAGCCATAATTAAGAGACAAAACACACATGGATCTCACATTGTAGACCTCAATGGGCCTGGCTTCATGTGACCTTTTGCCCCCTCTTTGGGAAGCCTTGCCTGTGAGAGTTCTCCAGAGGTTTCATTCAAATGAGCTTCCTCAAAATTTTATGGTTCCTGGATGAATGGGAAACACACAGTGGCTCCAAATTCATCCTTGAAAAATGGCGAGAAAAATACCATGAAATTTTGGACATTCCCTTGACCAGATGGCACTGGAAAACATTTCCATGTCCTATTGCTGATCAGGAGTATACCAGACAGTGCCTTGATTGACTGGGTTTCATGAAAATGCTGTAGAACGGAGATGCCAGTAAGTTGGAGCCTTCTGAGTAGTGAGCCTAGAGTAGTGGTTAGCAAGTGTGTGATAATACATCTGTGCTGTGGCCATGTAGATCTGCCATTGGCTTCCAAATGTCCTGTGACTGACATGGTGCAGCCAGCAGACAATTATATGAAAAGGCATCTTCGTATATGGAGACGTTTCTGGGGAATGTTCAGAATCAGGTTGCTATGGAAAAGAGTGCAAGCTATGTGGGGTAGAAGCCTAGTTGGTGCGTTCTCCAGCAGACACTGACCAACCACATGTGACAGAATTCCGTGCAGCACTGCGACCAATTTGGACTCCTTGTATTTTGTGAAGCAAATACCAAACTCCCATTGTAGCAGCAAGAAAGACCATTAAAAGTGGAGTATGACCAAAGGGCTTCACAGTCCACACGGGGAGACGCTGAGCCCCAATGGCCATTGTATACCTACAAAAAGAGAATTCATCACTGCTGCACCATTTTCATTGGAAAATAAGAACACATGTCCTTCAGGTCACATAGATGCATATCTAGCTTTGATGGTCTCAAAACAAAGGAAGCTAAAGCTCCTGACAACAACATATATTTCAAGTGCCCAGCCTCAGAGGCAGTTTCTCAAAATGTCTTTAGGCCAGGAAACCTCTATATTCATAGACACAGGGTACAACTCTTTGTACCCCCAATACTAATTTATACGTCTTCAAAATATTGCTCCCAGAAATGGTACAAGAAATACTCATGTCACCTGATCTACATATACATTGTATCACAGTAATATTCTGAAAACAAAATGCAAAGGTCACACTTATGATTGTACCAAAACCTAAATGGAAAGTGAACCTGCATTACTAAAATCATCCATGTCCACTTGCCTAATGCTCTCAAATGTCAATCCTATTGACGACTACATATTTCTTTTTTCCTTAGATTATATAATTAAAGTCAAACATGTTGAATGTGTAATCCTATCACTAACTTTATGCTTTGCCTGATTTTATAATGTCTCTATTGATATCTGCTTTCCTACATGTTTTCTCCAGTTCATCATTGTGACTGACTCTTCACATGTGCTGACATTTACATTCACTCTCTATATGAAACCCTATTGCTAAAGGACTTTTTTTTCCAAATCCTATATTCACTCTTCTTCCTAAACCTACCAACTATATTCCTAATCTTACTGACTATCCCGTTTTGAATGGATGTTCTTTTCTACATTCAGTCATCCAAGTAAATGTCAGGTGAGCGTCGGAGGAAGAGACCACCCAGAATCTACCTCATGCAACAGCAAAGGGTTTATTGGGGGTCCAGCGTGCTGGTGCTCATAGCTCACTTGAATAGAGCAGAGAGCCCTGAGAACAGCTTAAGCAGAGCTTATATACTTTCCTTGGAGAGGGCAGGGAGGGATTTTTATTAATGGATCAAGGCGAGTGGGCAGTTTGCGTGTAACCTGGTGAGGGAGTGCATTCTGTAGTTTGGCAGTTGGGGACAGCACATTCTGGGAACAAGATTAGCAAACATTTCTCAAGATTTCAACAGTGTTTTGTTAAGCGTACAGAAAAACAGAAAGTGACAAGTGCCTATTTTATTAACCTTTCATTCCCCACTTTTTCTTCTGGCTACTTTTAGTCATAAAAGTGATCATTGGGGGGTGTCACATTTTATGTCTGCTAGTGGGGTATTAACATAAGTTTAACTTGTCCAATTTGAGATTGGAGAAAAGAAATTACATGGTTGAACAAACAGAGTTTATAGTTAGCAATAATATGAGGATTATTATTGGACCAGCCAGGGTTGATAAATACGTAGTTAAACAGGGGGACTGTGTGAACCAAGACTCAAACCACCCTTTTTTGGCCTCTCTCTCATTGACACTCTTCAAGTTGTCCTTTTAATTTACTCATAGATTTTTTTACAACTCCATAATGGTCAGCATAAACACAACATTCTTCCATCAATGCAGAAAAAAGGCCCCCTTCTCTCATGAAGAGGAGGTTCAACCCTTGACTGTTCTGTAAAACAACTTCAGAGAGAGAGGTTAAAGATTTCTGCAAAGCTGTGATGGAGGTTTCTAATATCTTTAAGTTTTGGTCTATTGCTGCTTCTAATTGTGTCATTTGTTGTGTCCCATGGACCAAGGCAGTGGTTCTTGTGCCCACCTCTACTGCAACTCCTATTTCTAATAGGATGGCTAAAGTGAGGGATATATGTGCCCAGTGGAACCAGGTTTTATTTCCCCCTATTTGAATTTCAAATGAACATGCATCAGGATAAAGCACTCTGGGAAACATCTGCACCATTACACAATTAATCATATCTGTTGACAACTTCATGAAAACATAAAAAATGTTTAAGTATATAGAATTATACTGCTGTAGGGACAGACAAGGCAAGGCGCCTAAGATAGTACCGAAGACAGGGAAACAGTCCTATTCGTTTGCAACCAGATTCAGAGGGCATTACTTCTGTTGTAATCAATAAATCCCCTGAAACCCAAGTTTAGGTAGTTTCAGAATTTTGTACCCAACATGTAAAGGAAGGGGCGCAGAAGTTCACAGTCTGCAGAAGTTCACAAAAAGCAGTTTATTTTTCTGTTTTTTTCCTCTGTTCTTGGCAAGTTAACTTTTCAAGGACACCTGGGTTAGAGAGAGCTCTTTCTTCCCTTTAATTTTCACCCTGCCAGCTATTACCATGGAGCCCAGTTTGTAACTTCTGTATCTTAGAAATGCAGCCATCTCTGTGAATCCCTAGCTCATGGCCAGAGGCCTTGTACACATATTTTGTGAAAAACTAGTAAGGGGGTGTCTACCTTAGGAGTGCAGATTTTTTAGCCAGTGGCCAAGTAGAACAGGGCAACACGTAAAGAGGAATTTTATCTACTCTGAAGTCTTTTATAGGGACTCTTTTGCTGAAAGTCCTAAAGTCAGCCATGATGAAGACTTCTGAAGAAGGTCAGATAAGACTTTTCGGTGGGCCTGGTACAGAGGGGGCAGATGGGGTAGGTGGGGCTGAGAGCAGTTCTGAAGATCTGAGAATGAGGAAGGAAAGATGTAAAGGAATAATGGGAAAGGGGTTTGGGATTTTCCTAGCAACAAAAACTTGAGCAGTAGAACAGGTAGAGCAGAGGAGAAGACTGGAGTTAGTATCACTAAAAGCCTGTAAGGGACTTTAAATTCTGAGTAACCTTTTTTCAGTGATGACAAAGAAACTTTTAAGTCCATTTTCATTACATCTTGGATAGGGGTCTGAGGGCTCTCCTCAGCTGGTTTGAGATTTGGGTTAGCTGGTAAGAGGACCTGGTGGGATCCGGTGCGGACACTGATAGGAGAAGAGAGGAGGGAGTTGGTGGAGGGGTACTTCATTACATGCTACCTCAGCAATTGGGCAATGGTCTGAGAACTGGCAGAGGTTTGGATTTTTGATCTAGTAATTGGAGGGGAGAAATCATGTTGCTGAGGTGATAGTGACAGCAGAGAGACTGGAGCAGAAGGCTAAAGGTGAGGATCTATTGGAGAAACATAGGTCAGGATGTGAGCGAAGGAGGGAAAAGGCCTCCACATAGGGGAATCTCCTTTCACCCTTTTGAGCATTTGCAGAAGTTAAAAATGTCACGCAGAATTTGAGGACCTAGAGACCCCACTGTGGGCCATCGGTTTTGGTTATCTAATTGGTAATATGGCCAATGCTGTGTACAGAATTTTTTTATTGGTTATTCAAAACATTACAAAGATTGCAGAATCACATTGGTTACACATCCACATTTTTACATAATTCCATAATAGTAACTGTTGTATTCTGCTACCTTTCCTATTCTCTACTATCCCCCCTCCCCTCCCCTTCCATCTTCTCTCTCTACCCCATCTACTGTAATTCATTTCTCTCCTTATTTTTTTCCCATTCCCCTCACAACCTCTTATATGTAATTTTGTATAACAATGAGGGTCTCCTTCCATTTCCATCCAATTTCTCTTTTCTTTCCCTTTTCTCTACAGAATTTGATGAGAAGCTTGAGATCCATCAGGCAGTCCCTGTATGCTCACATCCCCATGACTTAGAGAAGAAGTCGGCTTTCCCCCCACACAGCCGTGATTTCATGTGGCTTTGATAGTCCACCAGGCAATCATAGTAATCTAGGCTAGCCAACCTGCATCTGGCTCACTTGTCCCTACATCCATTAGGTTTGTTTCCATTGTCTATGGTTTGGAAGGGATTTAATGGAATTTTAGTGGCATCCTCTTCATCAGGGATATCCCAATAGGAAAGACATATAGCCAGCTAATAAATGTCTGGGTAGAGAGATGGTCACTAGTTACCTAATTGGGCTGTATACGAGATAGACCATAATTCTTTTCCAGTAGGATTTGTGATCAGCCATCACTGCTGAACGGGCTGATGAGGGTTAGGACTACTGGTGGTCAAGGGGAGAGTCTATAGCTTTATCCACATGGCGAATACACAATTTGAAAGGGTTACCAGTCTTTTCCAGTTTCCAGCCAGAGTCTCAACAGGCCGCAGGCTTGAGATGAGAGGTATGGATCCAGGAAATGATTCTGTCTACCTTTACCGCTGTAGGTGTTATAAGTAGCACCTGGTATGGTCCTTTCAAGCGGGGTTCCAGGGATGACACCTGATGTCGTCTTACATAGAAGAAGTATCTTAATTGACGTTGATTTGGAGTCCTCTCGTCCCCAGGTTGTTAGGCAGTGGCCATCTGTTTTCACAGGTATCCTGAGTTCTTTCAAGAGCTTTAAGTCTGTAAAGCAAATGGGTGTGAAAGAAATCGTTAGGTCTTAGAGTTGGGGTTAGGTCCCTTACTGGAGGAGGGGCACCATAGAAAATTTCATAGGGGGTGAGGTTACACAAAGAAACAGAGGGAGTATTTCTTGCATGAAACAGTTCATAAGGCAGGAGCATAGTCCAATATTTTATGCCGGTCTCTAAGCTTAATTTCGTTATGGTCTCTTTAATGTTTCTATTCATTCATTCTGCCTGTCCTGAACTCGGGGGTCGATAAGCACAATGTAACTTTCAATAAATCCCCAAGGTCCTGGCTAACCCCTGACTTATGTGGGTTATGAATGCCGGTCCATTATCACACCCTATTACTTTAGGCAGGCCGTATCTTGGAAAAATATCTCCCAGGATCTTCTTCACCACAATTTGCACTGTTTCTTTTTTTTTCTTTTTTTCCTTTTCTTTTTTTCTTTTTTTTTTTTTTTGGTGGGAAAGGCTTCAATCCATCCTGAAAATGTATCTACAAAGACTAGGAGATATTTAAGTCCATAACTTGCTGGCTTTATTTCAGTAAAGTACACTTCCCAGAATTGTCCTTGTCTGGTTCCCCATAGGTGCTTTCCTGTAGGAAGCTTGGAAGGATAAGAATTAACCATTTGATGGACCTGACAGGCTTTTGTTAACCATTCAGTTATTTCCTTTAACTGTGAGTCGGTTAGTGGAAAACTCTGTTCTTGATCCTTCATAAATGAATGTAGTTTCTTTAAACTAAGGTGAGTGATTTGATGTACATTATCTACTGACATAGTTAGAGCTGTGAATATAGGAGTTTTTACTGAAGGATTTAGAAATTCCACTTGGGGGCCTTCAGGGTTAAAAGTTATTTTGTCCCGGAGCTTGGTGAGCAGAACTCTGCCTATCAATGGGGCCGGGCATTCTGGGATTACTTGGAAGGAGTGATGGATTTTTCCTTTCCCCTTGTCCCAGGTCCTCTTAGTTGTCCAAGCCCGATATTTACTGCAATTAGCCCCTTGAATTAGAGACCTTTTATTTGATAGAGGGCAAAATGGAGCCTTAATGGCTGAGTATATTGCCCCTGTATCCACTTCAATGTTTACTGGGGTGCCCTCCACTTCAAAAGTTAACCTGAGCTCCGGGAGGGGATCTGATCCCCAACTTTCTTAGTCATCCTCCAGAGTCAGGATGGCTGGCTGGCGTGGCTGTCTCTTTCTAGGGCTCTCTTTGGCCCAGTGTCCTTTTTCTTTACAATAGGCACATTGATCTGAGGCAAGGGGTGGCCTCTAGTTTGGGCCCAGGTATCCCTTCCTGTCTCCATGTTTCTTATTTCTGGCCTATTTGTTGTTGTGACCAGAACCTGAGTCAATTCCTTAGTCTGTCTTTTGTTTCTTTTATCCACCCTTTGCTTCCTTATCTTCCTCAGTTTCTCTCGTATAGTATACGTTTTTGGCTTCTCTGACTAAATCTCTCAAAGTCATATCTTGTAATCCATCTAAGTGTTGTAACTTTCTTTAAATATCCATGGCAGCTTGCCCAATAAAGGCCATCATGACAGATGCCTTTTGAGCCTCTGCCTGAGTATCAAAAGGAGTATATCTCCTATATGCCTCCATAATTCTCTCTAGAAACATAGAGGGAGATACATCAGGCCCTTGAATAAACTCTATTACCTTGGCCAAATTAGTTGGTCACCTAGCAGCCACTAAGATACCCGCTATTAGAGCCCGGAGATAAGTGGACAGATGCTCCCTACCTTCAAAGGTGTTGGGGTCCCAGTTTTGTCGATTCTAGGGAAAGCCGGGATGAATATGTTGGGAAGTGGTGTCAGTCAACCATCTGGTCCGAGGATATTTTTTTCTAGCTTCCAGGAGGATTGTCTTTTGTTCCTCTGTCATGAAGAGAGTCCCTAGGTGTTGTTGGCAGTCATTCCAAGTAGGCTGGTGTGAAAACATCTATGAATCAACCACACCTGAGACACGAGTGGGGTCCTCTTAAAAGGGGGGATTGTTATTTTTCCAGTTATATAGGTCTGAAGAGGAGAAAGGCCAATTCTGGTAGGATTGCAATTTTTCCCCATGGCCATCATCAATCATTGGCACATAGGGACGGAGGGGGAGCATCACGGGAGTTCCAGGGTTTTCAATCTTTCATTGATGGTGAGTTCCTTTAGCCAGGCCAGGTTCCTCCAGGGGAGGAGGGGCTGTGTGTGCCGCGGGGGAGTTTTCTGGAGGGTGCTGGGCTGGCTTAGCTTCCTCCAATGGTGGAGAGGCTGAGTCAGCAGCAGGGGAATCACTTAGAGGGTGTTGGGGGTTGGGAGACCAGGGCAAGGGATAAGGAGAGGGATGAGAGTCCAGTAGAGTTAAATCTTGTGACTTAGGCAGAAAAGAGGGTGGAGGAGGAGGAGGAGCAGAGGGTTTGAGAGATCGTGGGGGAAGGATTAGGAGCGGGGGCAGGGGCAAAGAAAGGCTTCACCCATGGAGGAGATTTGCAGAGGTAATGCCGGGTTAAGATATATGGCTTTTGATCTGGATGGCTATGTGGCCCTTCCTGAAAGACAATATCTCTGACTTTTTAAATTAGTGAGAAGTAGAAAAATCCTTCTAAGGGCCATCCGAATCCAAAGGTGGGCCACTCTGAGGCACAGAGAGTCTGCCAGGTCCAGCGGTTTACTGAAAAAGAAAGATTCTGAGCCCTTAAGCCGAATTTGGTCCAGTGATCAAGGGTCAGGGACAGAGGCATTGAAGTGCTCTTTTCCATAATGAAAAATGCACAAACAGTAAAAGCAACGACACATGACACAGACAAGACAAGACAATAAAGACAGGAAATGGACGTCCAACACTGAGACGAGGACTGAGTAGCCGGCAATACCTGATGGGCTGGCAATACCGAATCTGAAACAAAATATCACTGAGTTGAGGAGACTATTGTTCCTTGATTTTCAGAGTCCTCTGGGGTGTCCCTCAGGGTGGTGGCTTGTGGCTCTGTGACACATCTGTCAGCCACCGTGAGAGAGAGCTCACACTCTTCATTGACAGCCATTTTGCCAAGCGCTAACCTGAAACCTGACACCAGAAAGAGGCGCCTTACAAATCCCTTGAGGAGCCAGTTGGGGTCTCTCGTCCGCTGCTGCCAGAACTCGGTGGAACCTCCATATGTAAAGGTCGGATGAGTGTCAGGCGAAGAGACCTCTAAGAAACTGTCTCATGCAAAAGCAAAGGGTTTATTGGTGGCCAGCATGCTGGGTCTCAGAGCTCACTTCAATAGAGCAGAGAGTCCTGAGAACAGCTTAAACAGGGCTTATATACTTTCCTTGGGGAGGGCAGGGAGGAAAGTTAAGTATACAGAAAAACATGAAGAGACAACTACCTATTTTACTAACTTTTCACTAACGACTATACTTTGCCAGATTTCCTAATGTATCTATTGATATCTATTTTCCTACATATTTTTCCCAGTTCATCATTGTGGCTGACTCTTCACATGTGCTGACATTTACATTTACTCTATACCCAAAAAGCTATAGCTAAAGAACTTTTGGTGCAAATTCTATACTCACTCTCCTTTCTAAACTACCGACTATCTTCTTAATCTTACCGACTATCACTTTTTGACTGGAAGTTATCTTTGACAATCAATCATCCAAGGCACAAGGTCCAATGCAATTGTATATCAATGTACCTGAGACATCTGTGCAGAAAATAAATCAAAGCTAAGTATCACAATCAAGGTCCTAATACACTTCTGGGTTTTAAATCTTACATATATTTCTGTTTTCATACTTATATTTTACCTATATATTCTTGTAATTATCGCAGGTCATCAATACCATTATTCATCCAGCTGAATGATTCCTAACCCAAATCAAACCTGTTATTAACCCTAACCATACACTGTTGCCTCAATCTAACTTTACAGAAGAGCAGGGACAGAGATGGTCTTACAATACAAAAATGTAGGATTCCTTCCAACTACTGAGAAACTCAAAGGTCCATGCAAAAATGATCCCTGCAGAAGTTGTAGGCAGCTATGTAGGAACTGAGAGAGCAAAAGTCATCTTTCATTGTAAAAAAATTGGTCAGGATGAAGGAATGTGTCTGAATCAGCCTCTGTCTTCTTAATTTAGAGAAGAAGGACCCAACCAGGCCTGTGTTGAGAGCTGTTCCTGGGTGCCTATGGTTGATATACCATTCTAAGTTGTGAAAGTGTCACAGGAAGTAGGGGCAGCCTCCATTTCATGGGACTCTTTGAAGCAACTGTTAGGACAACATGGTTGCCAAGGCAGTGACCTTATTCACTTTCTGAAGGAAGTGACCTCACCTCACAACCTTGGTGACAGAACTCTCTGAACTTGGGATCCAGGAAGCCAGTCACCAAAATCCAGTCCCAGTCCCACTCCCAGGGGTCTCACTTGCTTGGATTTACCAAGGACAGATTTAGTCTTTCTTGGTACCTACTGATGTGAGGATGGCCAAATGCCAGAAAGCTCTGAAAAGTCACCTTTACTGAGAAAGCAGGTATTGGATCACCGCTGGCTCCTCAGTAGTTCAAAATGTTGACCAAAGAGACCAGATCTGAGACAGGACAGGCCATTTTGTGGGAATAAAATATGGTCCACAATTAGAGAAACTCTGGATAGTCACAGACCTACTTCGGGGAAGGAGGTACCTTTGTGGGTGTGGGTGTGAGTTTGTGGATTTGTCTCATGTTCTCAGAATAGGTAGGAAAGTCGGTATGTTTGGTTTGGTGTAGACTGTTTCGAGTAAGTCGTTTGACAAGGCGAGTGTTTCTATGTCTGTGTATCCCACGGTGTCCATGGTTGTAGACATTAGAAAAGAGAATGCATCAATTGATATGTCCTGTCTAGTTGAAAACTTCCCAGCATTCATCCTGCCCAATTTATGAATGGATTTCAGCTTGCCTTATCGATGGGCAACACTTGCTATCTTTCAAAGTTTCTGCTTTCTTCCTGAATTCTGGCCACTCTCCAGAATAGGCTCATGGTTTTGTGTCCAATATATGTACCACTTCCAAGCCCTGTGACATCGCCATGTACTGGATAGCTGAAGGGAATGGCGAGCATCTCAGAAAACTCAGGTATCAGTGTGATCAGGAGAGTCTCAGTGGAGAAACCCTGCTTTGGGCCTTTTAATTACCAATTGTTCTGCTGCCCTGAATGTCTGAAAGGTCTTTGCCTCAGGCCACCCCTTTTTGAAGCCTGAAAAAAAACTGTTTTCACATGGAAATGAATGGGCATCACCTGAGGCTTTTTGCTTAATTCCTTTGGAAAGGATGTGTCTGAATCAGCCTTTTGGCCCTGTGTGAGGCTTAGGCTTAGATTCTCAGCACCTGATGGATCTAAAGAACGATCCCATGTGTGCATACAAAACCAAAATAGCCAAAAGAGCAGTCATTCTGGATGAAGTCTCTCCCCTTCCTTTGTGAGGTTCTAGACCTACATCAAGTTAGAATAGGAATGCTTTGGGTCAAATAATTTCTTCAAAGCCCTGCAGAGGCTAGCCCGTAGGAGCTTGGGTTTCCTAATGTCTCCAATTCAGACAAAGAATCTAAACCCCACAGTCAGTAGTCCTCAAATTGGAGAAGCAGAGAAGTATTAACAGCAGGCCTATGTGATCACACCAGGTTCACAGGAAGGGTGTCCAAGCCACCCTGTTTTTAGGAACATTAGGGGCAAGGGAGATTATTTTGGAGACTGTCTTGGTCTGCACCCCTCATAGAAACATTCAACCAGAGGTTATGAAGAGTGTTTATATGAAAGATCATGAGGGCCATGTGGGAGTGTGTTGGTTTTAATTGTGGTCATTTGTGTGGTGGTTGGAAGAGATGACTGGGTCCACCTTGACATGAACTCTGGTGTGATTCCCCTAAGAGACTGAGTTCTGGAACTGACCTCAGAGATGTATTGCCATGAATTGTGTTGGGATGTTATGAGTTCACGCATGAGAGTCGTCCTTGGAAACTGAGATGTATGCCCAGGTTGTATTTCCACAAAGCACTGGGAATCACAGCCAAGATATCACATGATTTTATTCTGAAAGACTTGGCAGCCATAGTTGAGAGTCGAAACACACATGGACCTCACATTGTAGACCTCAATGGGCCTGGATTCACGTGACCATTTAGCCAATCTTTGGGAAGCCTTGCCTGTGAGAATTCTCCATAGCTTTCATTGAAATGAGCTTCCTCAAAATTTAATGGTTCTGGATTGATTTGAAACGTACAGTGCCTCCAACTTCATCTTTCAAAAATGGCTAGATAAATACCAAGAAATTTTTGAAATTCCCATGACCAGGTGGCACTGGAGAACCTTTGGATGTCCTGTTGCTGATCATGAGTATACCAGACAGTGCCTTGATTGACTGAGTTTCATGAAAATGGTGTAGAACAGACATGCCAATAAATTGGAGCCTGCTGAGTACTTGGCCTAGAGCAGTAGTGGGCAGGTGTGTGATAAAACATTTGTGGTGGGGCCATGTGGATCTGCCATTAGCTTCCAAATGTCTTGTGACTGACATGGTGCAGCAAGCAGTCCCTTCTATGTAAAGGCATCTTGTAATATTGAGAAGTTTCAGAATTAAGTTGCTATGGTCAATGGGGAAAGCTATGTGGGATAGAAGCATGGTTGGTGCATTGTCCTGCAGAAACTGACCCACCACACGTGACAGAACTCCCTCCAGCACTGTGTCCCAGTTGAGCTCTTTGTATTTTGTGAAGCAAATACCAAACTCCCAGTGAAGCCGCAAGAAACACCATGAAAACTTTAGGATCACAAAATGGCTTCACAGTCCACACGGGGAGACACTTAGACCCCAGGGGCCACAGTTTAGCTACAAATAGCAAATTCAGCACTGCTGCTCATGTTCAGTGGAAAATAAGAAACCATGTCCTCCAGATCACATAGATGCAGACCCACCTTTATTGGTCTCACTAGAAACGAAGCTAAAGCACTTGACAACAACATATGTTTCAAGTGCCCAACCTCAGAGGCAGTTCCACAAGAAGTCTTTAGGCCAGAAGAGCTCCAGTTTGTGGAATGTTTACCCTGTCCCTTACTTTTGGAAACTCCTTAGCATACTCTATTCCAAATATGTATTCACAGATTTTCTAACTCTTCTCCTCTAATTTTGTCTTACTTGGGGACTAGGTAATGTCAAGCCATTGTTCTGGATGACAGTGGGAACAATTTTTTGTAGCACATATTTGTATACACATTGGATTCATTTTATAATTTTCCAGTCAAAATAGTGAATCCCTCACACTAACCCCTATGCTACTAAACTCTGACTAGAATAATAACCCAAACAGAATTGAAATACAAGCAGTTCAGAGGAGGCATCGTGTATAGTTGGACTTGCCTTTTGCATTATATAGGGTAGGAGTTATGAATCTAGTCAATTATTTGGTTGAAAGAATTCTCCATGTTTTTTTAAAGTTAACAAATATGTGAATTCCTGTCTCCCTTTCTCTGTAGCCTATTTAGCACATGTAGTTTTATATGCACATATAGATTCATACCTGGTATCACACGTATATTTTTGGTGAGGTGGCTGACTTGGCATATAGAAATTGTGAGAAGATATCACTCCTTCTAAAAGCTGTTGGAACTGAGAATTCAACCTATGGGTGATCCTCCTATTTAAATAGCATTATACATAAATCCATGTTCAGTAAAATAAATATTTTTGAATCTGTGGATGATATGTATTTCATGATGAATTTCGATTGGCATATATAATGCTACTTTTTAATGTCTCTCTGTGTGTGTCTGTATATATATATATATATATATATATATATATATATATATCCTCCAGATTTTTCAAAATATGAAATATATGTGTCTTATTATGCACTCCCAAATTTCATTCATATTCATGTATGTGGATTTATAATCTACTTTTCAAAACATTATTCTCAGAAATATTCATCCACCTGAAATAACATTTTGGTTTACTAGTACTGAAAACTATCTTCAGTAAATGGTGCATAGAAATCCTAATATTTTGACATTGCAAGATGGCCTTGAATAGAGTGCATCACACCCTTTGTACTGCGCAACTTCACATGTGAATAAGGAGTTAGAATGACGAAAAAGTATCATGTTAGGATCTTACAGAAAAATGGGTGTGCCTGGAACCTAGAAGAATGATTTCCACCACCGAGGTCCTGTAATTGAGTCTCAAACAAGAGCCAACTATGCGACCGAAGATCTGGGGTGGCTGATCCGTGCGGCCCATGCCGTGGCTACAGATGGCGGGCCTCCACCGTGAAGCGACCAGCATGCAGGGAGAAACGTTGCTGCGGATTCTGTGGAATCCGGCTGGCTCACCCACCACTGAGCCTGGGGCTGAGTTCGGGATTTCAGATGGGGAAGAAAGTGTTACAGTTCTATCCCTCACAACCGAAACTCCACCGAGGAAACCAACGGCCACCATCATGGAGAGCTGAAGTATCCACCACCACTCTCCGACAGATTGCAACAACAAAACAGGTGTGTGTTACTCAGCTTATCTCCCATACAGCAGGTAATTCGCAAAAATTCTCTCTTAGGCTTTCCGGGGGAGGGATTACCAGAGAAAGCCTTCATAAACACAGGGGGAAAACTAGTGGCACCTGACCTTCAACTTCCCATCCCATCACCGGTGAAAACAAAACTTTTCTAGCCAGCGCAATGGGTGGGGCAAGCGGAAAAAATCAAAACAATAGAGTGCCAGTGTTCCCAATAGACACCCTCCACACCCAAGGAACGGCAGGCAAAGAGTACAGTTTGAGCTGCCAAGAGGCATCACTCAGGGGAAATCTGGTGTAGCAGGGGAAATCAGGACTCGCAGAGGAAACCAGGGGACCAGAGGACAGACACGCGTGACTAGGAGGCTGGAGAACGCCTGCCCACCAGCAACCAATCACCCGCTGGCTGCCTGCGCAATTGGGCAGCTAGAGATCACCCGCCCGCAGGTGACAGCCCATTCGCTGATTGCACGACTGGATGGCTGGAGACCGCCCACCCGCCAGCGACCGGGAGGTGAAACCAACCAGAGACAGTCCAGTCCCACCCCCCCATTCAAACACCCCGTCAAGGAGCCTGGGGCCCGCCATAGCAGACAGGTGACATCACTGGAGCTCAGCTGTCGGAATTCCTTCCAAGTGGAATCCACTTTTGCAGGCAAAGTCTACAAACACAAAAGAGAGACAACAGAGATATATAAAACCAAAACAAATCTATTGAAGAAAGCAGAAACACAGCAATCAAATTGAGCCGAAAAGTAACGTGAACATCATGAAAAAACAAGGGAAAAAAAGTTGTGCAAAAAATGCAGGACAATTAAATTCTAAAGGAGGACCGTGAAGCATCAGAAATAGGGATAGGGAAAAAACTCAAGGCATACCTAACTCAGATGGAAAGGAATATTAGAGAAGACATGAGGCAGCAAGTCCAAGCAATAAAAGTATATTTTGAAAATCAAATAAACAAACAAATTCAAATGGCAAAGAATGAGCTTTACCAGGAGATAGAGACATTAAAAAGAAATATCAAACAGTAATCCTAGAAATGCAGGAAAGTATAAACCAAATTAAAAACTCAAACGAAGAGTATTACAAATAGACTAGATCAAGTAGAAGTTAGAACGTCAGATAATGAAGACAAAGTTTATCAACTTGAAAAGAATAGAGTAAACACAGAAAAGATGCTTAAATCCCATGAGCAATCTATTCAAGAGATATGGGATGTCATAAAAAAAAAAACAAATTTGAGAGTCATCGGGATAGAAAAAGGCATAGAGATTCAAACCAAAGGAATGGACAACATATTAAATGAAATAATTCTAGAAAATTTCCCAGAGATGAAAGATGGAATGGATTGCCAAATCCTGGAAGCCTACAGGACCCCAAGCATTCAAAACCATAATAGACCAACTCCAAGACAAATATTTATGAAGATAGCCAGAACAAGGACATACAGAACAAAGAGAGAATATTAAAAGCTACTAGAGAAAGTAGGCAGGTTACATTCAGGGGTAAACCAATTAAGTTAACGACTGATTTTTTTCATCACAAACTTTGAAAGCAAGAAGATCCTGGAACAAAGTATTTCAAGCGCTCAAAAATAATGGATTCCAACCAAGAATACTGTATCCAGCAAAATTAAGCTTCAGATTTGACAATGAAATTTAAGTCTTTCACGATAAACAAAAGCTAAAAGAATTCACAGCCAGAACACCAGCAGTGCAAAGCATTTTGAGCAAAATACTACAAGAAGAGGATTTGAAAAGTAATGCCTGAAACTAGCAGCAGGAGGTATCTCAGTAAAGGGAGAGGAAAATAACCAAAAAGTAAAAACTAACCAAAATAAATAAATAAATGAATAAATAAATAAACAAACAAACAAACAAACAAACATGACTGGAAGTAGAAATCATATTTCAATTGTAACCTTAAATGTTAATGGCCTAAACTCACCAATATAGAGACATAAGCTAGTAACCTTGATCAAAAAAAAAAATCCAACTATATGCTGCCTTCAGGAGACTCATATGATAGGTAAAGACATACAGAGGCTGAAATTAAAAGTTTGGGAAAAATCATACCACTCACATGACCCTCGGAAGCAAGCAGGAGTGGCCATACTCATATCGAATAAAATCAACTTCAAACCTACGTTAATCAAAAGGGATAAAGAAGGACACTATATACTGTTAAAAGGAACCTTGCACCAACAATGCATAACCATTATCAATTTGTATGCACCAAACAATTGAGCTGCAACACTCATAAAACAAACTCACCTCAAGTTCAATAGTCAAATAAACTACAACACAATAATTATGGGTGACTTCAACACACCGCTCTAGCCATTAGACAGATCCTCTAGACAAAAACTGAATAAAGAAACTATAGAATTCAACAGCAAAATCAGTAACCTAGACTTCACCGACATATATAGAATTTATCAACCATCAAAAAGTGGATACACGTTCTTCTCAGCAGCACATGGATCCTACTCAAAGATAGACCATATATTATGCCATAGGGCAATTCTTAGTAAATATAAAGTCGTGGAGATAATACCATGCAGAATATCTGATCATAATGGAATGAATCTGGAAATCAATGATAAAAGAAGGAAGGAAAAATCCTACATCACATGGAAAATGAACAACATGCTACTGAATGATCAATGGTTTACAGAAGACATAAAGGAGGAGATAAAAAAATTCGTAGAGACAAATGACAATACAGACACAACATACTAGAATCTATGGGACACAATGAAAGCAGTTTTAAGAGGGAAATTCATTTCTTGGAGTTCTTTCCTAAAAAAAAAAAGAAAAATCAGCAAATAAATGAACTCACACTACGCCTCAAAAACCTAGAAATGGAAGAGCAAAACAACAGCAAATGTAGTAGAAGAAAAGAAATAATTAAAATTAGAGCAGAAATCAACGAAATTGAAACAAAAAAAAATTGAAAATATTGATAAAACTAAAAGTTGGTTCTTTGAAAAAATAAATAAGATTTGCAGGCCCTTAGCCATGCTAAGGAAGAGAAGAAAAGAGAGAACTCAAATTACTAACATACGGGATGAAAAAGGCAATATCACAACAGACACTACAGAAATAAGAAGATAATTAGAAAGTATATGGAAACCATATGTTCCAATAAAATAGATGATAGTGAAGATATCAATAAATTCTTAAGTCATGCGATCTGCCCAGATTGAGTCAGGAAGACACACACAATTTAAACAGACCAATAACAAAGGAAGAAATAGAAGAAGCCATCAAAATACTACCAACCAAAAAAAGCCATGGACCGAATGGGTATACAGCAGAGATCTACAAAACCTTCAAAAAGGAATTAATACCAATACTTTCCAAGCTATTTCAAGAAATAGAAAAATAAGGAGCTCTTCCAAATTCATTCTATGAGGCCAATATCACCCTGATCCCAAAACCAGACAAAGACACTTCAAAGAAAGAAAACTACAGACCAATATCTCTAATAAACTTGGATGCAAAAATTCTCAATAAAATCTTGGTGAATCGAATACAAAAGCATATCAAAAAAATTATGCACCATGATCATGTAGGATTCATCCCTGGGATGCAAGGCTGGTTCATTATACGGAAATCAATAAATGCTATTCACCACATCAATAGACTTAAAGACAACAACCATATGATCGTATCGATAGATTCAGAAAAAACATTCGACAAAGTTCAGCATCCCTTTATGTTGAAAACACTAGAAAAACTAGGGATAACAGGAACTTACCTCAAGATTGTAAAAGCTATATATGCTAAACCTCAGGCTGGCATCATCCTAAATTGAGAAAAGCTGAAGGCATTCCCTCTAAAATCTGGAACAAGTGGGATGCCCTCTATCACCACTTCTATTTAATTCAGTTCTTGAAATACTAGGCATAGCAATTAGACAGACAAAAGAAATTAAAGGCATAAAACTAGGAAAAGAAGAACTTAAATTATCGCTATTTGCGGATGACATGATAATATATTTAACAGACCGAAAAGGGTCTACAGAGGAACTGCTAGAGTTAATAAATAAATTCAGCAAAGTGGCAAGATATACAATCAACACGCATAAATCAAAGGCATTCCTGTATATCAGCAGCAAAACTTCTGAAATGGAAATGAGGAAAACCACTTCATTCAAAATATCCTCAAAGAAAATAAGATAATTGGAAAAACAATTATATAGTTGGGAATCAACCTAACAAAAGAGGTGAAAGATTTATAAATGAAAACTACAGAAACATAAAGAGATAGAAGAAGATCTTAGAATATGGAAAAATATACCCAATTCATGGATAGGCAGAACTAGCATCATCAAAATGGCGATATTACCCAAATTCTCTACAGGTTTAAATTGATGCCAATCAAAATCCCAACGACATTTCTTGTAGAAAAGATAAAGCAATCATGAAATTCATATGGAAAAACAAAAGACCCAGAATAGCAACAGCAATTCTAAGCAGGATGTTTGAATCTGGAGGTATAGCGATACCAGACTTCAAACTGTACTACAATGCAATAGTAACAAAAACAGCATGGTACTGGTACCAAAACAGGCAGGTGGACCAATGGTACAGAATAGAGGACACAGAAACCATTCCACAAAATTACAACTTTCTTATATTTGATAAAAGGGGCTAAAAACCTGCAATATACGAAGGACAAATGGTGCTAGAAAAATTGGAAATCGATATGCAACAAAATGACACTGAATCCCTTTCTCTCGCCAAGCAAGGAAGTTAACTCAAAATGGATCAAGGAGCTAGATATCAAATCAGAGACACTGCATCTGATAGAAGAAAAAGTTGGCTACGATCTACATACTGTGGGATCGGGCTCCAAATTCCTTAACAGGACACCCATAGCCCAAGAGTTAATAACAAGAATAAATTAATGGGACTTACTTAAACTAAAAGTTTTTTTTTTCTCAGCAAGAGAAACAATAAGAGAGGTAAATAGAGAACCTACATCCTGGGTACAAATTTTTACCCCTCTCACTTCAGATAAAGCCCTAATATCCAAAATATACAAAGAACTCAAAAAATTAAAAAGTAAGGTAACAAATAACCCAATCAACAAATGGGCCAATGACCTGAACAGACACTTCACAGAGGAGGACATACAATCAATCAACAAGTACATGAAAAAATCCTCACAATCTTTAGCAGTCAGAGAAATGCAAATCAAAACCACCCTAGGATACCATCTCACTCCAGTAAGATCGGCAGCCATTAGGAAGTCAAACAACAGTAAGTGTTGGCGAGGATGTGGGGAAAAGGGGACACTTGTACACTGCTGGTGGGACTGCAAATTGGTGCAGCCAATTTGGAAAGCAGTATGGAGATTCCTGGGAAAGCTGGGAATGGATCCACCATTTGACCAAGCTATCACACTTCTTGGACTATTCCCCTTAAAACAGCGTACTATTGGGATACTGCCACATCAATGATCATAGCGGGACAATTCACAACAGATAGACTGTGGAACCAACTTAGATGCCCTTCAATAGATGAATGGATTAAAAAAAAATGTGGAATCTACACACAATGGAGTATTACGCAGCACTAAAAAATTACAAAATCATAGAATTTGCAGTGAAATGTATGGCATTAGAGCAGAATATGCTAAGCAAAGCTAGCCAATCCTTAAAAAAACAAATGCCAAATGTCTTCTTTGATATAAAGAGAGCAACTAAGAACAGAAAGGGAGGAAGAGCATGAGGAAAAGATTAACATTATACAAAGACGTGTGGGGGGAGAGAAAGGGAGAGAGAAGAGAAAGCATATGGAAATGGTAGAATACCCTCAATGATACACAAAATTACACATAATAGGTTGTGAGGGGAAATGGGGCGGAAATAATGGAAGGAATTAAACAACAGCACATGAGGTAGAGAGGGAAGATGGGAGGGCAGGGGAGGGGGGATAGTAGGGGATAGGAAAGGTAGAAGAATACAACAGTCACTAATATGCCATTATGTAAAAATGTGAATGTGTAAGCAATGTGTTTCTGCAATTCTTATTTGGGGAAAAAATGGGAGTTCATTAACCAAATGAGAAAAATGTATCAAAGATGATATATCATGAGCTTTGTAATGTTTTGAACAACCAATAAAAATAAATAAATAAATAAAGGTTTAAAATTGAGTGGGAAGAAATCAGCTAAAAAAGGGTTGAGATGCATTCATTTTGCTAAGCAGAAACTTTGTTTTGTGTAGTTGTAACTATCACAAATTTATTTTACCAGAAATTTGGCTTTTGAAAATGCACATAAAATGAGATTAAAGGATAATTCACCTACCTTCATGAAAAATTCATAGCATTTCCTATATTTTTCATATTTCATTTTTTTAGTTAATATTTTGTCATGGACCATGTCTAGCCTTAGGCTATTCTTCCAGAATACTACCTCATCTGACAAGTTCGTACAATGTATTGGATTTTTCTTTTCATCTTTTATTTAATTGTTTCTAGCTAATAATGTGTATTTCTTCTTATCTTTATTTGGACATACATACCCAACTATATCTTTGCATTTTATGTTTTACTGGGGAAGAGACTCATCAAAAGCTCTTTGTTATATGTATTAACAATCAAACATTCAGAGAAGGCAATTGTTCTTAATTTTGCATGAAAATAACTTTGTACCATTTTTCTTATAAAGATTTAGAATTATTAATAATGTCCCTGCTGTAATAAGTAACTACTTACAAGAAGAATTAAACAATTGACTTTATATCAATTATGAATATGAAAAGTACTAAAATAAATATTTGGCAATTAATACACAATTGATAGAAATTGAAATCACGAGAAAGCCATTTAAATTGTCAGTGCATATGGTCCTTAAATAATAGGTTTTTTAAAAAAATTTTTCTCTAATTCATAAGATATATTATGCCATATTATAGCTTAATGTGATATAAAACCTTAAATTATCACAATGATAATAATAATCCATTGTTCCTTCCTCTACATTCTGTGGCATGCTAGTACTAAAATAAATTGTATTATAACACCAAAAAAAAAAGCCAAATCATAATATTTCTACAGTAACTGACATGAGTTTAACATCAATGCAAGTAGATTAGATTCCTATGGGACATGATGTGCATTTTGACGTTCATTTTTATTCAACACTGGAACATTACTATTTCTTCAGTTTATGCACATCAGAGGATATATAAATATTTCATCCACAATTTAGCAAATTTATACGCATTTGTTTAACTTCAAATCACTTCCTGCTTCAGAACCCATGTATTCCTCCATGTTTCTTGACTGCTCTTTTCATGAGACTTCTTTCCAAACACATTATTTTCGATTTCCTTTATCATATTTGAAGCAAAACACCCGTCATGATAAACCATAACCCTAATATTACCTTTAAATGTATAAGTGGTTGGAAAGAATGATTGTATATCAATATAAGATTTCTTACTTAGTTACAGATATCAATTCAATCCATTATTTAAAGTGGAACCAGTTATATTATTTATTCACAGTATGGTCTATTCATGTATTATCTCTATATTCATAGAAACAGGGTACACCTCTTTGTACCCCCAATACTAATTTATACGTCTTCAAAATATTGCTCCCAGAAATGGTGGAACAAATACATGTAACCTGATCTACATATACATTTTATCACAGTAATATTCTGAACAGAAAAAGCAAAGTTCTCACTTATGATTGTACCATACCTAAATGGAAAGTGATCCTGGATTACTAAAAACATCCATGTCCAGGTTGCCTAATGATCTCAAATGAAAATCCTATTGGTGACTACATATTTGTTTCTTCCAAAGATTATATGTTCAAACTCAACCCTTTGAATACGTCTAAAGCTGTCACTCACTTTAAACTTTGAATGATTTTGTAATGTGTCTATTGATATCTGCTTTCCTACATATTTTCCCCAGTTCATCATTGTGACTGAATCTTCACATGTGCTATCACTAACATTCACTCTCTAACCGAAACCCTATTGCTAAAAAACTTTGGTCCAAATCCTATATTCACTCTTCTTCCTAAACCTACCTACTGTCTTCCTAATCCTACCGACTATCCCTTTTTGACTGGATGTTCTCTTCTACATTCAATCATCCAAGGTACAAGGTCCTATGCCATTGTATATCGATTTATCTGAGACATCTGTGCAGAACGTAATTCAATGCTAAGTATCCCAATCAAGAACCCAATGACCTTCTGGGCTTCAAATCTTACTTAGATTTCTCTTTTCGTTCATATATTTCACCTCTATATTCTTATAAATATCACAGGTTCCCAATACCATTGTTCATCGAGCAGAATGGTTCCTAATCAAAATTGAAAATGTTATTAACACTAACCATACACTGTTCCCTCAATCTAACTTTACAGAAAAGCAATGACAGTGTTGGTCTTACAATACAGGAATGTATGGGATCTTCCACCTGATGAGAACCTCAAAGGTATGTGCAGAAATGATCCCTGGAGAAGATGTAGGCAGCTATGAAGGACCTGAGAGAGCAAAAGTCATCTTCCATGGAAAACAACCTGGTAGGATGAAGTTTGGTGTCTGAATCAGCCTCTGTCTTCTTAATGTAGAGGAGACGGACCAAACCAGGCCTTTTGGAGAGCTGTTCCTGAGAGCCTATGGATTATATCCCATTCTAACTTATGAAAGGGTCACAGGAAGTAGGGGCAGCCTCCATCTAAAGGGACCATAAGAAGCAACTGCTAAAACAAAGTGGTTGCCAAGGCAGTGACCTCATTCAGTTCCTGAAGGAAGTGACCTCACCTCACTTCCTTGGTGTTGGAACTTTCTGAACTTGGGATCCAGGAAGCCAGGCACCCCGAGCCAGTCCCAGTCCCAGTCCCAGTTGTCTCACTTGTTTGGATTTACCAAGGAGAGGGTCAGTCTTTCTTGGTACCTACTGATTTGAAGATGTCCAAATGCCAGAAGAGCTCTGAAGAGGGGCCTTTCCTGAGAAAGAAGGTAGTGGCTCACCACTGGTTCCTGTCAACTTCACAGAGTTGACCAAGGAGACGAGATCTGAGACAAGACAGGCCATTTTGGAGGAACATAGTATGGCCCAGCAGTCAGAGAACACTCCGAATAGTCACAGACCTACTTGGGGGAAGGAGGTGCCTTTGTGGGTGTGGTTGTGGGTTTGTGATTTGGTCTCATGTTCTGAGAATAAGTTTTTTCAGATATCAGCTCCGGAGACCAGGAATTAATTCTCATTGGGGCTAAGGTTCCCCACCAGTGAGATTTGAAATTGGCGCTGGCTGCAGAGTTAACAAGGGCGGGGACTTTTAACGCCACTGCAGAAAAGAAGAAGGTACGAAGAAGAAGTCCTTAGGTGCCATGTTGGGGTTTTTCTCTGGGGTATGGCTGCCATTTATACTTTTCCTAACATTCCTCCCTTTTTGTTTTCTTAGAAAGTGGGGCATTGTTTGTCATTTCTGGCTGCTGCCTGCTGTGTGGGGGTGCTGTGGGGCCTAGAAAGGGAAGTGGACAAATGCTCGGGGGCCAGGTCTGGGGATATCATGGCAGCCAGAAATAAAAGCCAGTGGTATAGATAGCTACTTCAGTAGGGGTAAAGTCTATGAAAGTTCCCTGATGCCACAAGTTGTCGATGGCATGAAACCAGTCCTGGATGGAGGAGATTGTTGGTATCAGCTACTGGTCCTGTAACAGAGACTCTAGGAAATACTGGAAGCGTTGCCTGGTCATGGCGTCACCAGCACTTGAAGAAGATCAGAGCGAATAAAAACAGAATGAAGATAAAAATTAAAGCAAAGGTCAATTTTTGGCAGAAGTTCCATGTTGGGGGACTGACATAGAAGAGGCCAAGGGCCATGAGGAAGCTTAGAAGGTCATAAAGACTCATGAATCCAGGATGGCAGATTAAGAGGTTCTCCAAGCTTGTTGCCTCCCGCTGTCTGATGTACGTTGCATTCCATCATGCCTGGTAGTGAGCTTCATCACTGAGTGAACTGTTCTCTTGGAGATGTTAGGGGTTCATCGGTCATCAGAGGATGGTAGTGCCTAAGCAAAAGCTGGTTGAAATTTTGATTAGAATTTTTTTGCAGTTGGGTTTGAAGGAACTTCATTATGCATGGCAAGAGAGCAAAAAAAGGGAGCATCCCAATAAGGGGCCCCAAGATAGGTAGTAAGTACATGGCAAGATAGGATTGGAAGAACCCTGTTATGGGATTGGAGGAGCTAGGTTTGAGCAATTTGGTCAATAATTTCTGCAATTTAACAACATTTTTTTCTATCAGCCCAGATTCATTAACATAAGAGCAACATTCCTCTCTGAGGAATAGGCATGTACCCACTTTTTCTGCAGTGAGAAGATCAATTGCCCTTTGGTTCTGTAAAGCCACTTGTGCCAATGAAGTAACCTGGCGCTGCAAGGAGCCCAGAGACTCAGCAGTGGTATCGAGTGCTTCCTGCAGTTTTTGTTGCAGGTCTTTGAATGCCCATAGAGCATGACCTATAGCTCCACCAGAGAGTCCGAGACCCGCCACTGAGGTTGTTAAAGTGAGGCCTACCAGAACCGGCAGAAAGACTGCCCTACGGGTTCAGGAAGGTAGGGCCAACTGTCGGAATTCGGTGGGAGTATACAAAGACAGCTGAGGAACTACAGTAACCAAGAAACAGGTGCCAGAGACATTGATCGTTGAGGTACTTAAAGACCCATTACACCAGAGGAAATGTCCAGGTTGCATAAATTCAGGGCTCGATTGGGTGCTTAAGCTCAAGGAACAAATGGGTAAAGGATTCATTATTGGCAGGTGGAAACAGATGAAAGCAAATAAAGTATTGGTGAAATAACTTTCCCACAGTGGGATACGTGTCACATGTAGGGGTTGTCCTTTCTTAGAGAAATTGTAGGTTTTTGCTGAAATATTTCCTGCCGCTAATGGGACTAAGTGAAGCACAGAGAAAGCACTGAGAAGGAGGCACAAAAAGAGGGGTGGAGTTTAATAATCGAAGAGATTGGTGTAACAAATTGAGCCATGTGTCAGGGGGACCTGAGGGGGTTGAAGGGTCTGAATCCTTTGTGGATGAGCTATGGATAAGATCTAAAAGTTTTGATTCTGACTCCTTAATGTGTTCGACTACCTGGATGGTTGCCTTAGGTGGCATAATCAGGGTGCGGCCAACTGTCATCCACCCTGTGGGTCTGGCTGAGGTTGTCCGAGCATAGACAGCAAACTCAACATAGTCCCAACGTTTGGCCTTGGGGTCAGGTATATCTAAAGTATACCATCCATTGTTATCAGATAAAGAAACTTTATCCCACTTTAGGTAACTAGAAGTCCACACTTTAGGGTAACAAAGTGAGTGGTAAGAATAGCTACCATGTTCATCATGGAACCTGCATGACCAATAGGGGCACCCATTATATATCTCAGGCCACCAATGACAATAGTCTTTTGTTTGATCAAAAAGGAAGCAAATGAAAAGCCAGTTCCAGCTACCAGGGACGAAGGTCCTTGAAGGTGACAATTTTAGGGAAATAGAGGTGCAGTTGTGGATGAAGCAAGTAGTTGCATCCACTGCACGGACCTTCTACATGCCATGTTCTGAGTATCGTTCCTGAAGAGTGAATAAATACATGGTAGGAGAGGAGGGTAAAGACCGTCCCGATAGAGCACAGAAAATAAGCAGAGCACAAAAAACAAGCAGTTACAGAAGATTAGGGTGTTGAGAGAGCCCATTGTGACTTTTTTAAGAGGAATTGGGCTGCATGGAACACCGTGTGAGCCGCAACTTAAATGGGTGAGATGAGTGTGGAGAGCAGGAGTTAATGGGAGGTTCAGGAGGTGATTCTTGGAGTTCCTCTGGGTTGGTCCTGTCGTCAGCAGGTGGGGCCTCCTGGTGATATGGCTTCAACCTAGAAATGTGAATCCAGGGAGTTAGACGGTTGTCTGGTAAGGAGAGTTTGGCGGCAGTGGGGGTACAGAGAATGACAGGATAGGGGCCTTCCCATTTTGGGGCAAGAGTCCCTTTCTCCTCTGGGGTATTATAATATACTAGACTCCCAGGTGTTAAGGGAGGAGTGTTTGGAGAGGACACTGGGTCCGGATGAAGCCAGTCCTGATATTTCCAGAGTTCCGAGCGGAGATGATACAAAAGAGGCAAAGACAAATCTCGGGTGAGAGGTCCTTGTGAAATGACCAACCCAGGGGGTATAAGAGGTCTTCCATATATTATCTCAAAGGGAGACAGTAAAGATGGTTTTTAGGGAGAGCTCTGATTCGAAGCAAATCCAAGGGAAGGAGTTTGACCCAGTCTAAGTTTAATTCCATTGTCATTTTGATAAGGACTTCCTTTAGAGTACAATTTACCCTTTCCACTTTCCCTGAAGCTTGTGGATAATATGGACAGTGGAAATGCCACTTGAAGGAGAGGGCTTGAGAGACCTTTTGTGTGATTCTAGAAATAAACTCAGGGCCATTGTCATATTGTAGAGAAGTGGGCATACCAAACCTGGGGATGATGTCTGTCAGTAAGATTAAAGCTACAGTGAAAGCCGTTTTATTGGAAGTGGGAAATGCCTCAATCCAACCAGAGAAAGTGTCCACAAAGACAAGGAGGTATTTAGTGCGCCATACTGTGAGCATGTTGGTGAAGTCTACCTGCCAGTCAGCAGTGGGAATGTGTCCCCGGGCTTGGTGGGAAGGAAAAGGTTTGGGCCTTAAAGGAGTATAAGTGTTGGTCCACTGACAGATCTGACAATTAGAGGCTATATTCTGTAGCATGGCTTTGTCAGAGAGGTGAGCGAGAAGAAGCTCTGTAAAAAGAGGGTCAAAGACTGAGAATTGGAAAGGAATAGAGTATGAAGGAACTTGAAGAGATCCTTGTTCTTACTGGAAGAAGTAGGGGCTTCAGATGAGCTGTCTAAAGTGGCCATTATATGTCCCCCAGGGGGTCCATCATTGGAAGTGGTAGCAGCCATTTGTTCCGCCTGGTCAGCTTTGGCATTGCCCTCAGTGATAAGAGAGACTTCCTTCTAATTAGACCTACAATGGACAACTCCCACCTGGGTGGGTAAGTGGGAGGCCTTTATCAGATTGGTTATAAGAGCCGAATTAGTGATCACATTACCTTTGGTGGTAAGTAGGCCTCGCTCCTTTCATATTGCAGCATGGGATAAGATATGGAAGACATATTTTGAATCAGTATAAAGGGTTAGGGATTTTCCTTGTGCTAGAAGGCAGGCACGAGTGGCTACTATAAGTTCAGACTGCTGGTTGGTAGTTCCTGAAGGCAGAGCTTTGGCCTCTATAATCTCAGTGGCTGAAACTACAGTGTATCCAAAGTAATGAGTGCAATTCTGCCTAAAGGAACTGCCATCAGTAAACCAGATAAGGTCAGGCTTGGCTAGTAGTCTCTCAGAAATGGAAGAATGACAGGGGAGGAAATCATCTAAGGTTTCCAACCAATTATGAGTTGGTGTGTTAGACGTGGGAGTCACTGAGAGCAGTGAGGCAGGGTTCTGTGCAGAGCAGGGGAGGAAAGTAATATTAGGGTTTTCCAGAAAGGAAGTGAGGAGTGACAGAACTCTGGATGGAGGAAGGGTTTGAAAGCCCTTATAAGCTAAAAGATCCTTCAAGTGATGTGGGGAGTGGATAGTTAAAGGGGCCCCAAAAGTAAGCTTAGAGGCTTCTTTGTGTAAAATTTGTCCAGCAGCCAGAGCTCTTAAGCAAGGGGCCCACTCACGGATGGTAGGGTCAATTTGCTTGGACAAATATGCCACAGGTGCAAATGTAGGCCCATAGTTTTGACCTAAGACCCCAAGTTCTTGCCTCCCTTTTTCATGGACATATACATGAAATGGTCTTGAAAGATCAGGAAGGTGAAGGGCAAGTGCCTTTAAGACAAGTTGCTGAAGCCTGCGCAAGTGGTAGTTTGGGGAGGAGGCAAGAGATTCACTAGGGGGTCCCTTTGCTAGTTCATACAGGATTTGTATAGAAGAGAATAATTTGGGATCCAGGCCCTAAAATAACCTGCTAGTCCTAGGAATAATAGTATTTTGGCTTTTGTATGGGGCACTGGAAGATCAGAGAGGAGTTGCCTCCTATCCAGTGTTATTTCCTTTTTTCTGGGTGTAAGGCAAAAACCAAGAAAGGTGACAGAAGACTGGGAAACCTGGGCCTTGTGGGGAGACTTCCTATTTCCCTTGTCTGCTAGGAAATTAAGAAGCTGTGCAGTGTGGGATTGAGAGTGTTCCCAGAGGGACTACATAGAAGAAGGTCATCGACATATTGAAGGAGAGTAGAGTCAGGACAGGTCGGGTGAAAGGATGTGAGGTCCTGGGCAAGAACTTGGCCAAAGAGATGGGTGCTATCCCTGAATCCCTGTGGGAGGACAGTCCAGGTAAGCTGATGAGAATGGCGGGTGTGAGAGTCAGTGCAAGTAAAAGCAAAGATATCCTGAGATTCTGAGAACAAGGGAATAGAAAAGAATGCATGTTTCAAATTTAGAACCAAGAAGTGGGTAGTAGTGGCAGGGATCTGAGAGAGGAGGGTGTAAGGGTTGGACACTAGCGGGTGGATGGGGACCACAGAGGAGTAGACAAGGGGAAGGTCTAGAACCAGCCTGTAGGACACGTTAGGTTTCTTAACTGCCAGAATGGGGGTGTTGAAAAGAGAGTGTGTAGGCCTAAGATACCCCTTTAATTATAAATCCTGGATGATGGCTTCTAATCCGAGGAAGGCTGTGGTTGTGAGTGGATATCATGGTTGACTAATATATCTTGAAGGCTCCAGTAAGACAATATAAATAGGACTGCATTTAGCCATAAAGGGTGTAGTTGTGTCCCAAAACTCAGGGTTAACTGGTTTAGATAGTCGTGGG
This sequence comes from Callospermophilus lateralis, assembly GCF_048772815.1. Classification (NCBI taxonomy): domain Eukaryota; kingdom Metazoa; phylum Chordata; class Mammalia; order Rodentia; family Sciuridae; genus Callospermophilus; species Callospermophilus lateralis. The sequence goes on from NW_027512439.1 coordinate 443,987, forward strand.
AGAGTGCATGGAGGAGGTGTATCTGCCCCTAGGAACATCATGAGGAAATGAGAGGTAGGAGAGGTGTGGGGTGATATGTGAATGGTGACTTTTAATAGTGAGAGTATGTCCCTTTCCAGAAGGGGAATGGGGCAATGGCTCATAACGAGAAAGGAGTGAGTGAAGGACGAAAGGGATTTTGAGGGAAAATATGTTTACCTCCTACCACGACAATAGGAGTTTTTGAGGGTGTGGTAGAACCCCAATACTCCCTCAAGACCGAAAAAGTGGCACCAGTATCCAAAAGGAAGGTAATGAAGCGTCCATCCACCAGGAAGGTGACCCTAGGTTCTTGATTCTTGATGGTAATAATCTGGAGGGAAGGCCCAGGGCTCCATCATTCCTCCTCTGCCAAGCCCAGGAGAGGCTGGGGTTGCCGGGTGGCTGACCAACCTCCCTTCCGGGTTGTTGGGCAGTCTTCCCCCCAGTGTCTCCTTTGATGGCATGTTGGGCAGGGGTTGTAGGGTGTTCTCGGCGAAGGACAATCCTTACCACATTTGAAGCAAGCTCCAGGGGTTGTCACATTGGGACGGCGTGGTGATGGCCTTCTCTGAATGACCTGGGCCAACATTTGGAATTTGGCATTTTCAGCTCTCTTCCTACGGCATTCACTTTCATCCTCTCTACCATGAAAAACCTTTAAAGAGACAGCGAGGATTTCGGTCTGAGGAGTAGCAGGGCCCTGTTCAAGCTTTTTAAGCTTGGCTTTAATGTCAGAGTATTTTTGGGCCAGAACATATGTCATTAAGAGATGACGGCCATCAGGGGTTTCTGGGTCGAGTTATGTGCAGTGTTGAAGGGCCTTGGTTAGTCTATCCAGGAATTCTGAAGGTGTTTCCTCCTTCCTTTGAATGACCTCCTGCACCTTTTTAAAGTTAACAGCATTGTGGGTCGCCTTTTTCAGGCCCGCCAAGAGGCAGGATGTAAAAAGGTCATGAGTCTGTAAGCCTTCAGGGGTGTTGCAATCCCATAGGGTTCCTGCTCTGGGACAGCATGAGAGCCCGTGGGGTGGTCAGGATTGGTCCTATGATTTTCATCAGCATGGGCTTGGGCTAGCTCCCAGACCCATTGCCTTTCCTCGGGGAGAAGTGTATTGGCCAAGAGCATGTATATGTCATGATGAGTGAGGCTATATGCTTGCAGGACCCATTGAAACTCCCGAATGTAAGTGGTGGGTTTAGTGGTGATTGAGCCTAACTTGCTCTCTAGCTGAGTAATGTCTGACCTGGAGAAGGGCACGTGGACTCTGATGACACCCTCGGGACCAGCTACCTCACGAAGGGGTGCGATTGTCTTAGGGGTTTGGAAGGAGTCCTTTAGACCTGGTAAAAGGAGGACTGAAAGAGGCAGGCGGAGGACAGGAAGGAGAGGGAGGGGAAGGGAGTGTCTCTTTGGAAGAGGAGGAAGAGGAGCAGGCAGAAGAGGACAGAGGGGAGGGGGATAAAATGGAAGGCTGAGGATCCATGGAATCAGGCAGAGGATGAGGAGGGTATTGCAGAAGAGAAGGGGCAGATGGGGCTGGGGAGAAGGTGGGGGTTCATCTGCTGGGTTGAATGAGGAAGAATCTGTGAAGTCAGAAGTAGAAGTAGGGAAAGAGAGGGGATTGCAAGCAAGGAGGACCTGACGGGGAGGGCAGGAGGAGCAGAGACAAGGTGCTGTGTGGGAAGGCTAATACCTTCAATGCAGGGAATCTCCCTCCACTTTTCCAGATGCTGGCAGTAGTTAAAAAGGTCCCAGGGGAGGTTTGGATCTAAGGAGCCTTCTGGAGGCCAATGATTGCCATTATCCAGTGGATATGGAGGCCAATCTTGGGTACAGAATTTAATTAAAAGTTTGGGCTTGATGTCTGGTGTGAGGGAGAGTGTGGCCAGATTTTTTATTAAACATTTGAGAGGTGAGGCTTCAGGTACAGATGAAGAGGTGCCCATTGTCACAGGGAGAGATGGAAGAGAGAGGGAGAGAGAGAGAGAGAGAGAGAGAGAGAGAGAGAGAGAGAGAGAGAGAGAGAGAGAGAGAGAGAATAAGAGTAAGCGAGAGAGACAAAGAGAAAACCCGAGCTGGAACGGCTTCCAGGAAATTCAGGGCGAATGGGGGTCACGTGGGTGTCCCCAAAATGACCAGCTGTCGCGAGGAAATACAGAGGGTACTACCTGGTCGTCACCAGTGAAGTGCGATCTGGAAGACCCAATGGGTTTGGAGCCATGGGCAACCTGACGTCAGGAAAGTTTTCGAACGCAGCTGAAGAAGTCAGTAATGAAAACAGAACTCCAGCTCCAGCAGAATGCAGTTCTAGGACGGGAGTTCAGTTTTCCCTGAGCAGAGAGGCAGCTTCAGCCAGACACAGCAGCCCTGCAGGAAACAGCAAATCTAGCCGGCAGCAGCAGTGGCAGCAAAGGAGGAAAAACCACAGAGCCTCTAGTGTAAACTCAGAACCCTCATGCCCCAAAGGGAAACGGATCACTAGAGGGTCCACTGTGACCAGTAAAGGTCTTGATGGGAGGAATTCCCTCTCCCCTACCGGGCGTCTAGAGTGTGCTGGACGATCAGGGTCACAAAACTAGCAGTAGCCCGAAGGAAGTTGGCGAGCCGGGGTCAGGGGAAGCTTACATACATCAGATCAGTGGTGAGTGCAGGAAGCTGGCGTCTGAAAAGAGCGGACCAGGACGGAGTGTCTGGGCGGAACGGGGGACGGGGCTCTTGTTGGAAAGAGCTCACCCGTATCCTCAAACGGGGCACCAAAATGAAAGAACTCCCCACTCAAAGGCACTTCGCTGGGAGAATTCCAATTTTATTGCAAAAAGCTGTGTGCTTATATAGAACTAAGGAGGAGATGAAAGGACTTAGATAAATGGCAGGCAACCCGTTTATTGGCAAGTTCTTTCAGATATCAGATCCGGAGCCCAGGAGTTAGTTCTCATTGGGGCTAAGGTTCCCCGCCAGCGAGATTTGAAATTGGCACCAGTGGGAGAGTTCACCCGGCGGGAACTTTTCGCGCCACTTCAGAAAAGAAGAAGGTAGGAAGAAGAAGTCCTTAGGCGCCATGTTGGGGTTTTTCTCTGGGGTATGGCTGCCGTTTATACTTTTTCCAACAATGAGTATACCAGACAGTGCCTTGATTGACTGGTTTTCATTAAAATGGTGTTTAACAGAGATGCCAGAAAGTTGGATCCTGCTGAGTAGTGGGCCTAGAGCAATGGTGGGCAGGTGTGTGATAAAACATCTGTGGTGGGGCCATGTGGATCTGCCATTGGCTTCCAAATGGCTTGTCACTGACATGGTCAAACCAGCAGACCCATATATGTAAAGGCATCTTGTTATATGGAGAGGTTTCAGGACGCTGTTCAAAATCAGGTTGCTATAGTCAAGGGGGCAAGCTATGTGGGATAGAAGCCTGGTTCTTGTATTCTCCAGCAGACCCTGACTCACCACACGTGACAGAACTCCCTCCCGTACTGTGTTCCATTTAAACTCCTTGTATTTCGTGAAGCAAGTACCAAACTTCCAGTGCAGCAGCAAAAAACACCACGAAAATAGAGGATGACCATATGGCTTCACAGTCCACATGGGGAGACATTTAGCCCCCAGGGGCCACAGTTTACCTACAAAGGGAGAATTCAGCAATGCTGCCTCATGTTCATTGGGAAAAAAAGAAACAATGTCCACCAGGTCACATAGATGCAGACCCAGCTTTTATGGTCTCACTAGAAAGGAAGCTAAAGCTCCTGACAACAACATATATTTCAAGTGCCCAACCTCACAGAGAGTTTCCCAAGAAGTCTCTAGGCCAGCAGAATTCCATTTTTGTGGAGTGTTTACCCTGTTCCTTACTTTTGAAAACTGCTCTACCACTTCCAAGATTGTGAACTCCTGATTGTTTTCCATTCCAGATATGTATTCACAGAATTTCTAACTCTTTTCCTCTAATTGTTTCTTACTTGGGGCGAAGGTATTGTCAAGACATTGTTCTGGATAAGAGTGGGAAGATTTTTGTGTAGCACATATTTACATACACATTGGATACATTTTGCAATTTTTCATTCGAAATACTGAAACTCTGACACTAACCCATACCCTACTAGACTCTGACTACTAATCCTAATATGATGGAGAAAAATAACCCAAACAGAATAGAAATACAAGCAGTTCAGAGGAGGCATGGTGAATAGTTGGTCTTGCCTTTTCCATGATATAGGGTAGGAGTTATAAATCTTGTCAATTTTTTTCTTGAAATTGTTCTCCATGTGTTTTTAAAGTTAACACACATGTGAATTCCTGTCTCCCATTTTCTGTAGCCAATTCAGCACATGTATTTTTATATGCACATACAAAATCCTACCTGGAATACATGTACATTTTTGTGAGGTGGCTAACTTGGCAGATACAAAGTATGAGAAGAAATCACTCCTCCTAAATGCTTTTGGAACTGAAAATTCAAACTATGAGTGAGCTTTTTAGTTGAGCAACATTATACATAAATCCATGTTCAGTAAAATTAATATTTTTGGATCTGTGGATGATATATATTTCATGATGAATTTTGATTGGCATATATTTTCTACTTTCCAATGTATTTGTGTGTGTGTGTGTATATATATATATATATATATATATATATATATATATATATATATACACTCTAGATTTTTCAAAATATGAAATACATGTGTCTTATTATACACTCCCTAAATTCACTAATGTTCATGTATGTGGTTTTATAATCAACTTTTCATAAGATTATTTTCAGAAACATTCATCCACCTGAAATACATATTTGTTTTCTAGTACTGAAAACTTACTTCAGTGAATGGTGCAAACAAATCCTTATATTTCTACAGTAACTGACCCACTTTAACATCAATGCTACTAGATTCCTATGGGACATGATGTGTATTTTGACATTCAATTTTATTCAACACTGGTACATTTCTATTTCTTCAGTTTTTGTACATCATAAAATGTACATTTCATCCACAAGTTCACAAATTTAAAGACATTTGTAACACATTCAATCACTTCCTGCTTCAGAACACATATATTACTACTTGTTTTTGACTGCTCATTTCATGAGACTTCTTTCCAAATACATTATTTTCGATTTCCATAATCAATTTTGAAGCAAAACTCACACAGAATTTATGATAAACTACAACCCTAATATTACCATTAGATGTATAACTGGTTGGAATGAATGTATGTATATCAATATAAGATTTGCTATGTATTTTGAGATATAAATTTATTCCAATTTGTAAAGCTGGAACAAGTTATATTATTTATTCACAGTATGGTCTATTCAATCATTCTCTCTATATTCATACACACATGGTACACCTATTTGTGCCCCCAATACTAATTTATACCTCTTCAAAATATTGCTCCCAGAAATGGTGCAAGAAATACTCATGTCACCTGATCTACATATACATTTTATCACAGTAATATTCTGGCAAGAAAATGCAAAGTCACACTTACGATTGTACCAAAGCCTAAGTGGAATATGAGTATGGATTATAAAAATCACCCGTGTCCAGGTTGGCTAATGCTCTCAAATGTCAATCCTATTGGTGACTACATATGTGTTTCTTCCTAAGATTATATATTCAACTTCAAGCCTGCTGAAAATGTCTAATCCAACCAATCACTTTATCATTTGCCTGATTTCCTGTGTCTCTATTGATATCTGCTTTCCTACATATTTTCCCCAATTCATCGTTGTGACCAACTCTTCACATGTGCTGACATTTACATTTTCTCTCTACCTGAAACCCTATTGCTAAAGAACTTTTTTTTCAAATCCTATACTCACTCTTTTTTTCTAATTCTACCAACTATCTTCCTAATCCTACCAACTATCCTTTTTAGACTGGATGTTCTCTTCGACATTCAATCATCCAAGTACAAGGTCCTATACCATTGTGTATAGATTTATCTGAGACACATGTGCAGAACATAATTCAAAGCTAAGTATCCCAATCAAGGATCCAATGCCCTTCTGGGCTTCAAATCTTACCTAGATTTCTGTTTTCATACATATATTTCACCTCTATATATACTTAAAAATATCGCAGGTTCCCAATACCATTATTCATCCAGCAGAATGATTCCTAACCCAAATCAAACATGTTATTAACCCTAACCATACTCTTTGCCCTCCATCTAACTTTACAGAAGAGCAGGGACAGAGTTGGTCTTACAATACAGGAACATAAGAGATCTTCCACCTGCTGAGAACCTCAAAGGTCCATGCAGAAATGAACCCTGGGGAAGATAGAGGAAGCTATGAAGGACCTGAGAGAGCAAAAGTCATCTTCCACGACAAACAACCTGGTCAGGATGAATGGGTGTGTCTGAAGCAATCTCTCTCTTCTTAATGTAGAGAAGATGGACCAAACCAGGCCTGTGTGGAGAGCTGCTTCCGGGTGCTATGTTTGATATACCATTCTAACTTGTGAAAGTGTCACAGGAAGTAGGGGCAGCCTCCATCTATTGGGACACTTGGAAGCAAATGTTAGGAAAAAGTGATTGCCTAGGTAGTGACCTCATTCAGTTTCAGAAGGAAGTGACCTACATCACTTTCTTGGTGATGGACTCTCTGAACTTGGGATCCAAAAAGCCAGGCACCCAGAGGCAGTCCCAGTCCCAGTCCCAGTGGTCTCACATGATTGGATTTACCAAGGACAGAGTCAGTCTTTCTTGGTAACTACTGATGTGAAGATGGCCAAATGCCAAGAGAGCTCTGAAGAGGGGCCTTTCCTGAGAAAGCAGGTAGTGGCTCACCACTGGCACCTGACAACTTCACATTGTTGGCAAGGAGACCAGATCTGAGATAGGATAGCCCATTTTTGGGGAACATAGTATGGCCCATCAGTCAGAGGACACTCCGGATAGTTACAGACCTACTTGGGGGAAGGCGGTGACTTTGTGGGTGTGCGTGTGAGTTTGTGGTTTTGTCTCATGATCTGGGAATAGGTAGGAAAGTCGCTTTGTTTGGTTTGGATTGGATCGTTTCTAGTAAGTCTTTTGATAAGGCGAGTGTTTTTATGTCTGTTTATCCCACTGTGTCTGTGGTTGTAGATATTACAAAAGAGAATGCATCAATAAATGTTTCCTGTCTTGTAGAAAGCTTCACAGCATTCATCCTGCCCAATTTATATATGGACTGTGGCTTGCCTTATAGATGGGCAACAACTACTATCTTCCTAAGTTCCTGTTTTCTTCTTGAATTCGGGCCACTCTCCAGAATAGGCTCATGGTTTGGTGTCCACAATATGTACCACCTCCAGGCTCTGTGACATGGCCACGTACTGGATAGCTGAAGGGAATGGGATCATCTCAGAAAACTCAGATATCATTCGAGAAACCCTGCTTTGGGCCATTTGCTTACCTATTGTTCTGTTGCCCTGAATGTCAGAAACGTCTTTGTCTCAGTCCACCCCTTTGTGAAGCCTGAAAAAATGGTTTTCAATGGAAATTAATGGGCATCACCTGTAGCTCTTTGCTTAATTGCTTTGGAAAGGGATGTGTCTGCATCAGACTCGTGGCAATGTGTGAGGCTGTTGCATAGATTCTCAGAACCTGATGGATCTAAAGAAAGATTACATGTGTGCTTCCAAAACCAAAATGGCCAAAAAAGCAGTCATTGTGGACGAAGTCTCTCGCCTTCCTCTGTAAGGTTCCTGACCTCCATCAATTGAAAATAGGGATCCTTTGTGTCAAATGAGTTCTTCAAACCCTGCAGAAGATAGCCCATAGGTGCTTGGGTTTTCTCATGATTCCAATTCACATAAAGAATATACACCCGAGAGTCAGGAGGCCTCAAATTCGGGAAGCAGAGCAGTATTTATGGCAGGCCTATTTGATCAATCCTGGTTCTCAGGAAGGGTGTCCAGGCAACCCTGACTTTAGGCAAATGACGGGCAAGGGAGGTTATTTTGTACACTGTCTTGGACTGATCCCCTCATGGAAACCTCGAACCACAGGTTATGATGAGTGTCTATATGGAAGAAGATGAGGGCCTTGTGGGAGTGCTTTGGTTTTAATTGTGGTCATTTGTGTGGCGGTTGGAAGTGATGACTGGGTCTACCTGGGCTTGAACTCTGGTGTGATTCCCCTTAGAGTCTGAGTTCTGGAACTGATCTCAGAGAAATATTGCCATGAACTGTGTTCAGATTTTAGGAGGCCACGCATGGGATTCGCCCTTGGAAACTGAGATCAAGGACAGGGTGGCTTTCCACAGAGCCTTGGAATCTCAGCTAGGATATCACATGATTTTATTCTGAAAGATTTGGCAGCCATAGTTGAGAATCAGAACACCCTTGGACGTCACATTGAAGACCTCAATGGGCCTGGCTTCATGCGACTTTTTGAAGACTCTATGGGAAGACTTGCCTGTGAGAGTTCTCCAGAGCTTTCATTGAAATGAGCTTCCTCACCATTTAATGGTTCCTGAATGAACTGAAACCCACAGTGTCTCCAACTTCATCCATGAAAAATGGCTGGATAAATACAATGAAATTTTTGAAATTCCAATAATCAGGTGGCACTAGAGAACCTTTGGATGTCTTGTTGCTGATCATTAGTGTACAAGAGAATGCCATGAATGACCGAGTTTCATGAAAATGGTGTAGAACAAAGATGCCAGTAAGTTGGAGCCTGCTGAGTAGTGGGCCTATTGCAGTGGTGGGCAGGTGTGTGATAATACATCTGTGGTGTGGCCATGAGGATTTGCCATTGCCTTCCAAATGGCTTGTGACTGACATTGTGCATCCAGCAGAACCTTCTATGTAAAGGCATCTTGTTACATGGAGAGGTTCCAGGGCAAAGTTCAGAGTCAGATTTCTATGTACAAGGGGGCAAGCTCTGTGAGATATAACCTGGTTGTTGCATTCTCCTGCAGACCCTGACCCACCACAAGTGACAGAACTCCCTCCAAAACTGGGTCCCAGTTGAACTCTTTGTATTTCATGAAGCAAATACCAAACTCCCAGTGCAGCAGCACGAAACACCACAAAAAGTGGAGGATGAAAAATGGCTTCACAGTCCACACGGGGAGACACTTAGCACCCAGTGGCCACAGTTTACCTACAAAGAGAAAATTCAGCACTGCTGCCTTATGTTCATTAGAATACAAGAAACCATGTCCTCCAGGTCACATAGATTCAAACCCATCTTTGATGGTCTCACTAGAAAGGAAGCTAAAGCTCCTTACAACAACATATATTTCAAGTGCCCAACCTCAGATGAAGTTCCTCAAGAAGTCTTTAGGCCGTCAGAGCTCCATGTTTTTGGAGTGTTAATTGTTAGACCACGACACAAGAAAAGACCACTGACTCTAATTAAAATCATATTAAATTAATCTTATTATTTCTACCTTTCATGCTGCCTCCCCTCCCAAAACAGCCGGAACAAGACAGCAACCCCAGCTTTCCTACAGCTCAGCTTTATAGCCCAGAAAGTTACACAAAAGGGGTGTTACAGATAACAGAACTCTGACAAGCATCACACTAATGGTAGTTTAGGTTTTTTTTGCTGTCCCTACATCAGAATTCAGAGGACCATTAGAGCCTCAGAGAGGGATGTTGTCTGGCCAGAGAAGGCAAATATTTATGATGTGTCACTAAAGTTTCAGAGAGGGCTGCTATTTGGTCAGAGAGCCGGGCATGCGTGAGTTCAAGGCACGGGCAGGCATTTCAAGCAGGTTCAGAATTTGCAGTAATTTATGGTAAAGCCAAAATTACCTTTTCATGGCTTTGTGGCAAGATGGCTCTCAATTTTAATAAAAGATCAGGTTGGGTCTATCATTTCCCCCTTTTCTCTGTGTCCCTTTCAAATCTTTAATAGATTAGGGGAAGAGCACTGAGGAAATTTTAATCCCTCAGGTAAGATTCTCCAAATTTTTAGAACTTACCCAAAACCGATCTCCCTGATTTTACCAGACTTAATTAATTACTTATATTGATAGTCTACTTATCTTTCTCTCCATTGTTGTAAGAAGAGTGGCGTCAATCATTATTTCTTCTTCTGACCTGAGACAGGGTGAAGTGAGTGGGCATGGCGTGAGGGACATGAGTTGCCTTTTATAAGTCAGTTGGGGGACATGAGTTGCCTTTTAGAAGTCATTTCGGATTGAAGTCTGGTTGGGGAAGAACAGGTTGTAAAGTCATCTGGGGATGGGTTCTTCTATGAGAGAAACAAAAACCATGAGTACTGAATAAATGTTGCAGCAGCCGGAACATGTTAGTGTATAGAAGTTCCCTCACCAGTCTTTATTATCCCCAGTTATCAGGACTATCAAATTAATATTTAACTTTTAGTGTTACAGTTGTCCTTCCCCATAAGATACAGTTTAACAATGTAATGTCATCTGATCTTGTAAAATCCTTTTTCTAGTATGACATCTGCGTCTAATAGAGAAACCTTTAATTCTGTTACTCAGGGCTGGATAATCGTACTAGCAAACACCAAGCCTACCTGTGTTGGTTAGGAATATCTGCAGGCCTTAAATTAAAAATTTCTGCCTCTGGCAGCTCTTCTTGATAGTCTCTTTTTATAAGTATCAGGCATTCCTGTCTGAGAATCCTTCTTTGTAGCCTCCAGTCTTACTTATTTTGGGAGGCTAAAATAAAGTGCATACCTTAAAATATTATTATTATTATTATTATTATTATTATTATTATTATTATTATTATTTAAAATGCCCAGGAATGGCTGAATTTTCGTCTTAACTGTCTTTCCAAAGTGTTTAAGATGAAGCAGTCAAACGGACTTTTGTTTCAATCTATTGTTAACAGTCAGCTGAGCTTTATGGGAGTCAATTCTGGAAAAATGAGAGCACATTTTCAATTCTGCTAGTGCCATTTGCGCTAGGTGGGTCCAGGTCTTGCTTGACCATTTATCTTCCCTCAGAAGCATCAGGGATATCTCCTTTCTCTGATGACTCTCCTCTTCATAACAAATGCACTGATTGGCTTTCTGTTCTCCAGTGGTCTCATTAATCTCCCTGATCAGGAGGTTATGTGGCTCAGAGTTGCAAAGCTCTTTAGAGAAGTCCCCTGTTCCCTGGATTCAGATTGACTCAGAGGGTAAGAGCCAAATATTGGTTTTCTTGGCCCTTTTCATTTAACTTTAATTTTAAATCCTAATCTTAAACATCCAGCAAATTAATTTTAACAGCCTTATATTAAGAGTACTGGACTTTAATGTCTATAACTTTATAATTATCTTTTTATTAATTGGGATCTGTATTATTCTGTCTGTATTGTAGGTGATGACTTATTATCTTGAATAAACCCATGTTGTGTTCTTAAAGCAACACATTTGTAAAACACTAACAGGGAATCTTTAGATAACTTATAAGAAAATTTCAACTAAAATTAACAAAAGTAAAAATACTTAGTTCGTGTAATAGCTACCCTAAATTTTTTGGCTGAGTATTACATTATATCCCCTGTTTGAGATCCTAGGAATCTTGACATTTTTTATGTTTTTAACATAACTTTAAAGAAATATTATCTGACGTACTTGTTTCATAGTCATTCTCACATATAGTAAGATGGGACACACAGCCTTATCTCAGGTAAGGCAGGGCTCTTTATAAATCTTAAGCATTTTAGTTCTAAAGCTGATCTTTATTTTTTTTTTGTTTGGGGGTCTGGGAAGATCTACTCCTTAAGAAACTAATAGTTCATACTCAGGATTGGTTTTTGGTAGGAAAAATTATGATAAACATGGATTATTAGAATTACTTTATAATTTGGAAGGGTTTCTAGAAAACAGTATACCAGATCTGTAAGTTTCTATGTGAGGAGCCTCTAGGTCATTGTGGTGTTTGTGAACTTCCATTTTAGTGTACTGTGGCCAAGGTCAAAATGTACAGACAGTGAAGGTGTAACCCATCAACTTCATCTTCAGACACTTGCAAAATAGTTCCCAATTTCAGGTTTGGCTCTATGAGCAAGTGAATGTGCAGGTTGAGGGCTCAATCAATGGTTTTAAGAAGTATATGAACCTCTCATCAGATGATGCAGAAGAAATTGATTTAAAACAAAGTAAAGAACAGAACTGGGTCACTGTGTACCAAAAGGAGATAATATTACTCTGCTACCAAGTGTCTCTAACTAGAAATGATCAATGAAGTCATGAATTATTGAGAAGGCAGTTTTGTTTTTTTAGGTGTTTTTGTTTAGGAGTATAATCCTAAAGTATTTGTTTATATTGCTTTGATTACCCTTTTGTTATTACCAGATGACAATAATGGTATGGGGTTGTTTTTATTAAAAAGTAAAAATTAAAAGCAACATTGACAAAGTTTACATAAAGTGTTTGTGGTCTCATGAACATTAGCTAACACCATATGATATCACATTTAAAACATGAATTAAAGAAAGCCTGAAAGTTTTCAACTTTTACATAGATTAGGCTCTCATTAACTTAAAAATAAATTTAAATTGTTCCACAATGTAAAAAGTAACATAAAACTTTACATATCTTATTGATAACAGGTAAATAAATCTCCAATATATTTTTTTAACATACAACTTCAGAACACCAGCTTGATATAATGCTCTTTTAAAGTTTCTACCTTACAGACTTGCATACCTGTAAGATATGAAAACATTAATAGCATCACAATTACATTGATGTTTCTACATTAACCAAGTTTAGCTTTTAAAGAAATGGCAGTACAATGCTCTAAAATAACAGTTCTGATTTAATAAGTTTTTTTAATTTTTATGGTTCCTTGCTCTAGAAAAAATAAAACTTAATAAACACAATGTTATGGGTAAACTTATGTTTCAAAAAATTTTTGTCTCATTAACACATGACTGATTTTTAAAACCTTATATAGAGTTTAGTAAAAACTTATACAGACCTTAGTAAATGAATCAGATTTCTAACAAAAGTACTCACGAATGAGTAATCCCATATCAAATTTACTTTACTTATTTATCAAAATATTAGAGAAATGTATTGAACAGTGTAAACCATTTTTATGTTGAAGAAAATGTTCTAGAACCAAGGCACATTAGACGTTTTGTAGATATTAATATTTTATTAGATTTTTGAACACCTAGAAAAATTTGTAAGCTTAAATTTAAAAACATTTATTTTTATCTGTTTATCCGATTTAAATTGAAACATTTAAACCACGTGAACTAAAGATCTTTGGATCCACTTTTTAAAATTTGTTTTTATGAGCACTTTTTTTAATGAGCGCTCCTTATATATGTTAATTTGTGTTTCATATATATGATATACGGATATATGTCTATATAGACAGACAACACATAACAAAATTGTGCACACATAATAATAGTAAAGGCCTTGTAGTTTTTCACAGGTTAAATATCTATTGCAATGTTTCAAAAAGTCCACAGTTGGTCAAAGATAGAACTGATCAGAAAAACATTAACCTAGGTCTGTATGCTCAGAATCATGAGCTCAAAAATAATAAAGTATCTAAGGAAAACAATAAGAGTCCTAGAAAAAATGACTGGCCAGTAATTAGTAAATACCATACAATTTACTTTTTTTTCCGTTAGGCATCAAATCAGTCTCCTACTAAGCTTGCAGGCTTTTTTCATTTGCATTTCAACATGAGTCATGGCTGAGGTCTGGAAGGAGCAGGAAAAAAATGCTATTCTGAGCAGACACCTCAGGCCTAAGGCATATTAACCATAATTTTCCGGTTGGGGTGTTGAAAATTATGATACAAGTTCAAGATACAATTCACAAAATTTTATGTCTTTACATCTTATTTTGTCAACAGATACCATACTATGGTTTACTATCCTTGTCCAAATTAATGCACTGGTACACACAGTGACATTTTCTCTGGCTACCGAATTCAAAATTGGTTAAAAAAAAAAAGTGAATGATTGGGAAGTTACTTGCCAACTTGGAAGTAGAGTTCTTCAGTTTTCCATCCTAAGTATTTAAGTTCTCTGGCATGAATTACCTGAAATCTTAAACTAAACAATGACCTAAACCCGACTTTTAACTGCAAGATTGTGCAATGCTTCAAAAACCCATTCAGATACCAGTTTTTTTTATAATAAAACACCATCATTTAGACACACATTCAGCTAAGATCATTCCCAAGAAAAAATTTATAATATCAACACATTATTGCACATGTCTTAAAGGACCAGAAACAAAGACACAAGACAGACAGAAAGGAGGTAGAGACTATGGTTGTCAGACAGAATCCTTTAAACCAGAGCAGATAAGAGAAAAAATCTACTACACCAGTGGCACCCAGGGGGGGACCAGATGTTTTAACAGAGGGGCAACCTGAAATGTAAAATAAAGTGTCTATATGGTGACTTTACTGAATTTAGTGTCCCCTTTTTCTTTTTCTCTTTTTTAACAAGACAGAGGTGGCATAATACTTACAGTGCACGGAAGGAAGGAGGGTATTCCCTGAATCAACAGGGCTTTGGCAGCTGCTGGGGGTCCCTCAGTCCCTCCTTTTACTTACAGGATTAGCTCCTCTGGTTCAGTTCCACCCCAAGCAAGCTCCATCTCCTAACATTTCAGTAGACAGCTCTCACAAAGTTCTGGGGCGGAGGGGGGGGTACCAAATTTGTAACTTAAAGTTCGGTTCCTGACCTAGAAGCCAATTTATACCAATTAAATAATGAGGAATGGGTTCTGAGAAAAAGAAAAGGGGAGGCTAATTGCTTTGCTAACAAAGGAGAAACACAGGGGACTCTGCCAAATGTTGTGACTCTCTTGATCTGGAGGGACAAGGGGTTTTAAAGGAGTTTCACTTGTTAACCTGGGAGATACTCAGTTCTTAGGTACCCAGCAGGCATTGCCCTCTGCAATGGTTGTGCTCCAGGCAGCCAGCTAGGGGCTTCTATCATCCTGCTAAACAAAGGGGGGTAAAGTTCATCGCAGTTCCTTAAAACACAGTTCAAACGGGTGTCAGGCTTACTCTCTTTATTACCCATTTTCACGTCCAATATCCTTAAGTTTTTACAACCAAAATCACACAACAAAATGAACAAAAGCAAACAAACAACAACAAAAAAATAGAACGGAGAACAAAACACACCACACACACACAAAAAGAAAAACAGAAACCCGGCGCCTAAACAGAAAAACAGTGGTACAGTGCAACATCTTGCTAAAGCTCCAGGGTAGGAGCGCGTGCGTGCCCGTCGGCACCTCTCTACACTTCCAGAGGAATTTCCTACAGAACAGAACAGAGGACAGAACGATTCTTGTTACTGTCCTGGACAGGAGTATATGTGAGCCTCCCCAGGCCACATCTCTGTCATCAGAAGAGATCTCCCTTAACCGGATATCAGATGTTATAAAGGCGCCACTTACCTATGGAGGCCTCCTCCATGAGGTGCTTGCTAATAGTTTTAGTGCAGAGGTTCACTGCAATGCTCCCGGGACTAAAGGCTCTCTTCCTAATATAGAGAAGATGGACCATACCAGGCCTGAGTGGAGAGCTGTTCCTTGGTGCCTATGGTTGATATACCATCCTAATTTGCAAAAGTGCCACAGAATGTAGGGTCAGCCTCCTTTTCATGGTACTCTTGGAAGCAACTGTTTGGACAAAGTGGTTGCCAAGGCAGTGACCTCATTCAGTTCCTGAAGGATGCGACCTCACCTCACTTCCTTGGTAATGGAACTCTCTGAACTTGGGATCCAGGAAGCCAGGCACACAGAGCCAATCCCAGTCCCAGTCCTAGTGGTCTCACTTGCTTCGATTTAGCAAGGACAGAGTCAGTCTTTCTTGGTACCTACTGATGTGAGGATGGCCAAATGCCAGGAAAACTCTGAAGATGGGCCTTTTTTGAAAAAGCAGGTAGTGGCTCACAGCTGGCTCCTGACCACTTCACAGAGTTCGACAAGGAGACCTGATCTGAAACAGGACAGGCCATATCGGGGGAACACAGTATGACCCAGCAGTCAGAGGACACTCTGGAGAGTGAGAGACCTACTTGGGGGAAGGAGGTGACTTTGTGGGTGTGGATGTGTGTTTGTGGTTTTGTCTCATGTTCAGAGAATAGGTAGGAAAGTCGGTTTGTTTGGTTTGGAGTGAACTGTTTCTAGTAAGTTGTTGGACAAGGTGAGTGTTTCTATGTCTGTGTATCCCACTGTGTCCGTGGTTGTAGACATTAGAAAAGAGAATGCATCAATGGATGTTTCCTGTCTATTAGAAAGCTTCCCAGCATTCATCCTGCCCAATTAATGAATACTCTAGGGCTTGCCTTATCAATGGGCAACACCGGCTATCTTCCTAAGTTCCTGTTTTCTTCCTGAATTCTGGCCACTCTCCAGAATAGACTCATGCTTTTGTGTCCACGATATGTAGCACCTCCAAGCACTGTGACATGGACATGTACTGGATAGCTGAAGGAATTGGCAAGAATCTCAGAAAACTCAGATACCAGTGTGACCAGGATAGTCTCAGTGGAGAAACCCTGCAATTGGCCTTTTTATTACCTATTGTTCTGTTGCCCTGAATGTCAGGAAGGTCTTTGCCTCAGGCCACGCCTTCGAGATTCCTGAAGAAAAGAGTTTTCAAACGGAAATGAATGGGCATCACCTGTGGCTGTTTGCTTAATTCCTTTGGAAAGGGATGTGTCTGAATCAGCCCTTTGGCCCTGTGTGAGCCTAGAGCTTAGATTCTCAGCACCTGATGGATCGTAAGAAAGATCCCATGTGTGGATCCAAATCAAAATGGCCAAAAATCAGTCATTGTGGATGAAGTCTCTCGCATTCCTCCATAAGGTTCTTAACCTCCCTCAAGTGAGAATAGGGATCCAATGGGTCAAATGAGTTATTAAAAGCCCTGCAGATGCTAGCCCATAGGTTCTTGGGTTTTCTTATGAATCCAATTTAAATAAAGAATCTAAACCGACAGTCAGTAGGCCTCAAATTGAAGAACAGAGCTGTGTTAACGGCAGGCATATTTGATCACTCCTGGTTCACAGGAAGGGTGTCCAGGCCACCCTGACTTTTGGTAAATGAGGGGAAAGGGAGCTTACTTGGGACACTGTCTTGTGCTGCGCCTCTCATGGAATCCTCCTGCCAGAAGTTATGATGAGTGTCTATATGGAAGAAAATGAGTGTCATGTGAGAGTGTTTTGGTTTTAACTGCGGTCATTTGTGTGGAAGTTGGAAGAGATAACTGGGTCCAACTTGGCTTGCACTTTGGTGTGATTCCCCTTAGAGACTGTGTTTTGGAACTGACCTCCGAGAAGGTACAAGGTCCTATGACATTGTATATCCATATTTCTGGGACATCTCTACAGAACGTAATTCAATGCTAAGTATACCAATCAAGGGCCAAATGAACTTCTGGACTTCAAATCTTAACTAGATTTCTGTTTTCATATTTATATTGAAAGGTTAATAAAATAGATACTTGTCATTTCCTGTTTTTCTGTATGCTTAACAAAACACCATTGAAATCTTGAGAACTGTTTACTATTCTTGTTCCCAGAATGTGCTGTCCCAAACTGCCAAACTGCAGAATGTACTCCGTCAACCAGTTGCTCGCAAACTGACACTCGCCATTACCCATCAATAAATTTCTCTCCCTGCCCTCTCCAAGAAAAATATATAACCATTTCTTAAGCTGTTCTCAGGGCTCTCTGCTCTGTTCAAGTGATCTCTGAGCCCTTCATGCCGGACTCCCAATAAACCCTTTGCTGTTGCATGAGACAGTCTCTTAGTGGTCTCTGCCGCAGATGCTCGCCCAACCTTTACATCTGGTGGCCCTAGCAAGATCCGGAAGCTGCAGACAAAATACCCCCAACGGGCTCCTCTGGGGGTAAATAAGGCCCATCTTTCTCGTTTCAGGCTTCAGGTTAGGGTATGGCAAAACGGCTATTGGTAAAGACCGTGAGCTCTCTCCCATGGTGGCTGACACACATGTCACAGAGCCACAGGCCATGTCCCTGGGGGATAGACTCGGGAAATCGTGGAACAATAGTCTCCTCGACTCAGTGATATTTTGTTTCTGATTCGGTATTGCCAGCCCTTCAGGTTTTGCCGACTAGTCAGTCCTGGTCTCAGTATTGGACGTCCATTGCCTGTCTTTATTGTCTTGTCTTGTCTGTGTTGTGTGTCGTTGCTTTCGGTGTCTGTGTATATTTCATTATGGGACAGATCATTTCAATGCCTCTGTCCCTGACCCTTAATCACTGGACCAAAATCTGCTTAAGGGCTCAGAATCTTTCTTTTTCAGTAAAACGCCAGACCTGGCAGATTCTGTGTCTCAGAATGACCCACCATTGCAGTCGGATGGCTCCTAGAAGGATCTTTCAACTTCGCACTTATTTGAAAAGTCCGAGATATTGTCTTTCAGCAGGTGCCACATAGACATCCAGATCAACAGCCATATATCTTAACTTGTCAGTACCTCTACAAATCTCCTCCTCCATGGGTCAAGCCTTTCCTTGTCGCTGCACCTGCTCCTACTCCTTCCCCCACGATTCTATCTCAACCTCTCTGCTCCTCCTCCTCCACCCTCTGTTCTCCCTGAGTCTCAAGACTCTACTGGACTCACCACCCCCTCCTTATCATCTGCCCTCGTCTCCCAACCCCTAACACCCTCTAAGTGATTCCCCTTCTGCTGACTCAGCCTCTCCACCATTCGAGGAAGCTAGGCTGGCCCAGCGTCATCCAGATGACTGTCCCGCGGCACACACAGCCCCTCCTTCCCTGGAGGAAGCTGGCCCGGCTAAAAGAACTCAGAGAACTCACCGACGTTTTCACACCTGCCTACTTGAGGTGACTGCCAACACCACCTAGCGACTCTCTTCATGACAGAGCAATGAGAGAAAAATCTCCTGGAATGTAGAAAAAAATATCCTCAGACCTGATGGGCGACCAACACAACTTCCCAACATAATCAAAGCTGGCTTCTCCTTAAACCCACCCAACTGGGACCCCAACACCTTTGAAGATAGGGAGCATCTGTTCAATTATTGCCAGGCTCTAACAGCGGGTCTCCAAGTGGCCGCTGGGTGACCAACTAATTTGGCCATGGTAAGAGAAATTATTCAAAGGCCTGATGAATCTCCATTTATGTTTCTAGAGAGAATCATGGAGGCATATAAGAGATATACTCCTTTCGATCCTCAGGCAGCAGATTAAAAGGCATCTGTCACGATGGCCTTAATTGAGCAAGCTGCCATGGATATTAAAAAAAAAATTAAAAGAGAGATTTTGTCAAAGAAGCCAAGAAAGTATACTATAAGAGAGAAACAGGGAGAAAGAAAGGGAGCAAAGGGAGGATGAGAGAACCAAAAGACAGACTAAGGCATTGACTAAGGTCCTGATCACAACAAGAAAGAGGCCAGAAATTAAGACATAGGGTGACAGGAAGGGCCCATGCCAGAGGCCACCCCTGGCCTCAGATCAGTGTGCCTACTCTAAAGAAAAAGGATACTGGGCCATAGAGTTCCCTATAAAGAGACAGCCACGCCAGCTGGCCATTCTGACTCTGGAGGATGACTAAGTCAGGGCTCAGAACCCATTCCCTAGCTCAGGGTAACTTTTGAAGTGGAGGGGACTCCAGTAAACTTTGAAGTGAATACAGGAGCAGTATACTCAGCCCTTAAGGCCCCATTGGGCCCTCTATCAAATAAAAGGTCTCTAGTTCAAAGGGATGATGACAGTAAATATCAGGCTTAGACAACTAAGAGGACCATGGACCTGGGGAAAGGAAAAATCCATCACTCCTTCCTAGGAATCCCAGAATGCCTGGACGCATTGATGGGCAGAGATCTGCTCATCAAGCTCCGGGCCAAAATAACTTTTAACCATGAAGGCCCCTAAATGAAATTTCTAAATACTTCAGCAAAAACTCCTATAGTCACGGCTTTAACTATATTAGTAGATGATGAACATCCACCATTCACATGCCCCAAGTCTGATCAAACAGGCAAGCTACCCCAAAAATGGATTACAGATTACCCAGATGCCTGGGCAAAAACTGCTGGGTTAGGCCTGGCCGTGAAACAATCTCCAATAACAGTGGAGTTAAAAACCTCAGTCTCCCCAGTCAATGTCAAATAATATCCTCTAAGCAAAAAAACTAAAGGTGGGATAAGGCCCCATATTCAGAAATATCTGGCATTAGGGGTCCTAAGGCCCTGTCAATCGGCCTGGAACACTCCCCTGCTACTAGAAAAAAAAAGCCAGGGACCGGGAACTATCGCCCCATTAAAGAGCTAAGAGAGATCAACAAAAGAGGGCAGGACATTCACCCCACGGTACCTAATCCGTACAATCTGCTTAGCACTCTGAACCCTGAGCGGAAATTATATACTGTTCTGAACTTAAAAGATGCTTTCTTTTGCTTGCCTCTGCATAAAGATAGTCAGTTGCTGTTTGCTTTCGGGTGGGTAGACCCAGAAACCAAAACGTCTGGTCAACTAACTTGGACTAGACTCCCACAGGGGTTCAAAAACTCCCCCACTCTCTTTGATGAAGCCCTACACAGAGATCTCAACAACTTCAGAACTACGCACCCTGAATTTACCCAGCTTCAATACGTGGATGTCCTGCTACTGGCAGCCAACACCAAGGAAAACTGTGAGTCTGGGACCCAAGCACTATTATATGAGCTTGCTCAACTCGGGTATAGAGTTTCGACCAAAAAGGCCCAAATTTGCTAGCATGAAGTAATCTTCCTGGGCTATTCCCATAGGGGCAGTAAACGATGGCTCACTGAGCCCAGAAAACAAACCATTATGTAGATACCACCCCCATCTTACAGCAGACAACTCAGAGAATTTCTTGGGACTGCTGGCTTTTGCAGGTTATGGATGCCTGGGTTTGCGTCCTTAGCTGCTCCATTATACCCGCTGTTAAAGGAAGATGCCCAATTCCAATGAAACCCTGAGGACCAGGAAGTTTTTGATAACATCTAAGGACACTGACACTGAACGCCTCAACTTCACTGAGCTCAGCCTGCAATTAGAGCAAGCCCTACACTACGTTAAAAATGTACATCAACTCACTCACCTTGGTTCAAAGAAACTGCAGGCATTACTGTAAGATTAAGAACAGAGTTTTCCACTAACCAACTCACAGTGAAAGGAAATAACTGAACTGGTAACAAAAGCCTGTCGGGTCCGTCAATTGGGTAATGCTTACCCTTCCAAGTTTCCTAGAGGAAAGCACCTATGAGGAACCAGACCAGGACAATTCTGGGAAGTGGACATTACTAAAATTAAGCCAGCAAGGTATGGATTTAAATATCTCCTAGTCTTTGTAGATACATTTTCAGGATGGATTGAAGCCTTACACACACACACACACAAAAAAAAAAAAAAAAAAAAAAAAAAAAAAAAAAAAAACAAAAAAAAAAAAAAACGGCGCAAATGGTTTTCAAGAAGATCCTGAAAGATATTTTTCCAAGATACGATCTGCCTAATGGACTGATAATGGACTGGTTTTCATGGCCCAGGTAAGTCAGGTGTTAACCAGGACCCTGTGGATTAATTGGAAGTTACATTATGCTTATATACCCCAGAACTCAGGACAGGTAGCAAAAATAAATAGAACCATTAAAGAGACCTTAACGGCCCCCTTAGGAACCTGGTGACTATCTCTCCACCCAGACATTTTTCAGCTCGGTATAGGTCTTTCCTATTGAGACATGCCTGATGAAGAGGATCTCACTAAAATTCCATTAAATCCCTTCCGTACCATAGATAATTGAAACAAACATTATGGATGCAGGGACACGCGAGCCAGATGCAGGTTGGCTAGCCTATATTACTATGTATGCCCGGCAGACTATCAAAGCGACAAACAGCCATGGCTGTGTGGGGGAAAAGCCGACTTCTTGTGTAAGTCATGGGGATGTGAGCATACAGGGACTGCCTGGTGGAACCCAAACTCCTCATCAAATTCAGTACACAGCATTGGCCATATTACCAATTAGACAACCAAAAACTATGGCCCCCAGAGGGTTCTCTAGATCCTCAAATTCTGCATGACATTTTTAACTTCGGCAAGTGCTCAAAAGGGGAAAATTCCCCTATGTGGAATCCTTTTTCCTCCTTCGCTCACATCCTGTACTATGCTTCCCCAATAGTTCCTCACCCTCAGCCTTCTGCTCTAGACTCTCTGCTTTCACTCCCACCTCAGCAACCTGATTTCTCCCCTCCAATTACTAGATCAAAAACCCAAACCTCCGCTGGATCTCAGAACATTGCCCCCTTGCTGAGGAAGCAGGTACCGAGGTACCCCTCCACCCACTCCTCTCTTTTCCTGTCAGTGTCTGCACTAGGTCCCACCAAGTCCTCTAGCAAGCTTAGCCAAAGCTCAAACCAGCTGAGAAGAGCCCTCAGACCCCTATCCAAGATGTAATGAAAATGACCTTTAAAGTTGATTTGTCATCACTGAAAACAGGTTTCTAAGAATTTAAAGTCCCTCACAGGCTTTTTGGAATACTCACTCCCGTCTACCCCTCTGCTCTACCTGTTCTACTGCTCAAGTTTTTGTTCTAGGAAAATCCCAAACCCCTTTCCCATTATTCTTTGGCATCTCTCCTTCCTCATTCTCAGATCCACGGAGCTGCACTCAGCATCGCCTTCCCTGTCATCCCCCTCTGTACCAGGTCCACAGAAATGTCTTAAATGACCTTCTCCAGAAGTCTTTACCAAGGCTTACTTTAGGGCTTTCAGCAAAAGAGTCCCTCTGAAAAAGTTCAATGGAGATAAACTTCCACTCTTCATGTTGCCCTGTTCTACTTGGCCACTGGATGGAAAAATCACCACCCCTAAGCTAGACATCGCCTTACCAGTTTTTCACAAAATATGTGAACAAGGACTCTGGCCTTGAGCTGGGGCTTCAGAGAGATTGCTACATTTCTAAGATAAAAAAGTTACCAACTGGGCTCCATGGTGACAGCTGGCAAGGAGGAAAAAAAAGAGACAAAAAAGCTCTTCCATTCCAAGGTGTAATTGAAAAGTTAACGTGCACAGAACAGAGGAAAAAAAACAGAAACAAAAACTGATTTGTGTGAATTTCTGCAGACTGTGAACTTCTGAGCCCCTTCCCTTACATGTTGGGTACAAATACTAAAACTACCAAAACTTGGGGTTCAGGGGATTAATTGATTACAACAGAAGCAATGCCCTCTCAATACGGATGCAAACAAATAAAACTCCTTTCCTGTCTTTGGTGCTATCTTAGGTGCCTTTCCTTGTCCGTCTCTACAACAGTATAATTCTATACACTTTAACATTATTTATGTTTTCATAAAGTGGTCAATAGTTGCGATTAATTATGTAATGATGCAGATGTTTTCCAGAGTGCTCTATCAGGACGCAGGTTCATTTAAAGATCAAATAGGGGGGGCATACAACCCGGTTCCACCGGGAACCTGTATCCCTCACTTTAGCCATCCTATTAGGAATAATAGTTGCTGAAGGGGTGGACACAGGAACAACTGCCCTAGTCCATGAGACACAACAAAGACACAATTAGAAGCAGAAATAGACCAAAGCTTAAAGACATTAAAAACCCTCATCACAGCTTTACAGGAATTTTAACCTCTCTCTCTCTGAAGTTGTTTACAGAGCAGGCGAGTGTTGGACCTCCTCTTCATGAGAGAAGGGTGCCTTTTTGCTTGCATTGAGGAAAGAATGATGTTTTTTATGCCGACAATACTGGAGTTGTAAAAGAATCTATGAGTAAATTAAGAAAATTACTTGAAGAGTGTCAAAGAAAGACAGAGCCCCCCAAAGGGAGGTTTGAGTCTTGGTTCACATAGTCCACCTAGTTAACTACACTTTTATCCACCCAGGCTGGTCCATTAATAATTCTCATATTATTGTTAACTGTAGGACCCTGTTTGCTCAACCATGTAGTTTCTTTTCTCACCCAAATTGAACCTGTTATTAACCCTAACCATACACTGTTCTTTCAATCTAATTTTACAGAAGAGCGGGGACAGAGTTGGTCTTAAAATACAGGAATATAGAGGATCTTCCACCTGCTTAGAACCTCAAAGGTCCTTGAAGAAATGATCCCTGGAGAAGATGTAGTCAACTATGAAGGACCTGAGAGAGCAAAAGTCTTCCATGGCAAACAACCTGCTCATGATGAAGGGATGTGTCTGAATCAGCCACTCTCTTCTTAATGTAGAGAAGATGGACCAAAGCAGGGATGTGTTGAGAGCTGCTCCTGCGTGCCAATGGGTGACATACCATTCTAACTTGTGAAAGTGTCACAGAAAGTAGGGGCAGCCTCCTTCTCATGGGAACCTTGGAAGCAACTGTTAGGACAAAGTTGTTGTCAAGGCAGTGACCTCATTCAGTTCCTAAAGAAAGTGACCTCACCTAACTTCTATGGTGATGTAACTCTCTGAACTTGGAATCCAGGAAGCCTGGCACCCAGAGCCAGTCCCAGTCCCAGTCCCAGTTGTCAAACTTATTTTGATTTACCAAGGACAGACTCAGTCTTTCTTGGGACCTACTGATGTGAGGATGGCCAAATGCAAGAAAAGCTATGAAGAGGGGGCTTTCCTGAGAAAGCAGGCATTGGCTCACCACTGGATCCTAAAAACTTCACAGAGTTGGCCAAAAAGACCAGATTTGAGAAAGAACAGGCCATTTCCTGGAACATAGTATGGCCCACCAGTCAGAGGACTCTCCAGATAGTCACAGACCTACATGGGGGAAGGAGGTGCCTTTGTGATGTGGGTGTGAGTTTGTGGTTTTGTCTCATGTTCTGAGAATAGGTATGAAAGAAGGTTTGTTTTTTTTTTGGAGTGAACGGTTTCTAGTAAGTCGTTTGACAACGCGAGTGTTTCTATGTCAGTGTATCCCACTGTGCCCGTGGTTGTAGACATTAGAAGAGAGAATGCATCAATGAATATGTCCTGTCAGCTAGAAAGCTTCCCAGCATTCATCCTTCCCAATTTATTAATGGACTGCAGCTTGCCATATTGATGGCAACACTTACTATCTTTCTAAGATCCTGTTTTCTTCCTGAATTCTGGCCACTCTCCAGAATAGGCTCATGGTTTTGTGTTTAAGATATGTACAACCACGAAGCTCTTTGAAATGACCATGTACTAGATAGCTAAAGGGAATGGCGAGCATCTCAGAAAACTCAGATATCGATGTTACCAGTAAAGTCTCAGTGGAGAAACCCTGCTTGGGGCCTTTTGATTACCTAATCTTCTGTTGCCCTGAATGTCAGGAAGGTCTTTTCCTCAGGCCACCACTTTGTGAAGCCTGAAGAAAACAGTTTTCAAATGGAAATGAATGGGTATTACCTGTGGTTCTTTGCTTAATTGCTTTGGAGAGGATGTGTCTGAATCAGCCTATTTGCCCTGTGTGAGGCTGTGGCTTAGATTCTCACCTTCTGATGGATATAAAGAAAGATCCCATGTGTACATCCAAGACCAAAATGGCCACAGAGCAGTCCTTGTGGATGAAGTCTCTCGCCTTCCTCTGTAACTTTCCTGAACTCCATCAAGTCAGAATAGGGATCCTTTGGGTCAAATGAGATCTTCAAAGCCCTGCAGAGGCTAGCCCATGGTTGCTTGGGTTTTCTCAAGACTCCAATTTACATAAAGAATCCAAACCCCACAGTCAGTTGACCTCAAATTGAAGAAGTGGAGCAGTATTAATGGGAGGCCTATTTGATCTCTCCTGGTTCACAAGAAGGGTGTCCATGCCACCCTGAATTAGGCAATTTAGGTGCAAGAGAGCTTATTTTGGACACGGACTTGAGCTGTGCCCCTCATGGAAAACTCTAGCCACAGGTTATTATGTGTGTCTATATGGAAGAAGATGAGCGCCACGTTGGAGTGTTTTGGTTTAAATTGTGGTCATTTGGGTGGCGGTTAGAAGAGATGACTTGGTCCACATGTGCTTGAACTCTGGTGTGATTTCCTTAGAGACTGAGTTCTGCAACTGAACTCAGAGAAGTATTGCCATGAATAGTGTTGAGATTTTAGGAAGCCAGGCATGAGTGTCGCCCTTGGAAACTGAGTTCTAGGCCCAGGGTGGCTTTCCACAGAGCACTGGGCCTCTCAGCCAGGATACCACATGATTTTATTCTGAAAGACTTGGCACCCATCGTTGAGAGTCAAAACTCATATGGACCTCACATTGTAGAGCTAAATGAGCTAAACATCATGTGATCTTTTCACCATTCTTTGGGAAGCCTTACCTGTGAGTGTTCTCAAGAGCTTTAATTGAAATGAGCTTCCTAACCATTTAATGGTTCCTGAATGAATTGAAACTCACAGTGCCTCCAACTTCATCCTTGAAAAATTGCTAGATAAATGCCATGAAATTTTTGAAATTCCCATCACCAGGTGGCACTGGAGAACCTTTGGATGACCTGTTGCTGGTCATGAATATTTCAGTGTCTTGTTTTACTGGGTTTCATGTAAATGGTGTAGAACAGAGATGTCAGTAAGTTGGAGTCTGTTGAGTAGTGGGCCTAGAGCAGTGTTGGGCAGGTATGTGATAAAACGTCTGTGGTGGGCCCATGTGGATCTGCCATTGGCTTCCAAATGGCTTGTGACTGACATGGCACAGCCAGCAGAACCTTCTGTGTAAAGGCAACTTGTTATATGGAGCGATTTCAGGATATTGTTCAGAATCAGGTTGCTATGGTCAAGGGGTCAAGCTATGTGGGATAGAAGCCTGGTTCTTGTATCATCCTGCAGACCCTGATCCACCACACGTGACAGAACTCCCTCTTGCACTTTGTTGCAGTTGAACTCCTTGTATTTCGTGAAGCAAATACCAAACTCCCAGTGCAGCAGGAAGAAACACCACGAAATGGAGGATGACCTTATGCCTTCACGGTCCACACTTGGAGACACTAAGCCCCAGTGGCCACAGTTTACCTACAAAGAGAGAATTCAGCACTGCTGCCTCGTGTTCATTGTAAAATAAGAAACTTTGTCCTCCTGGTCACATAGATGCAGACCCAGCTTTGAGGGTCTCACTACAAAGGAAGCTTAACTCGTGACAACAACCTATATTTCAGTGCCCAACCTCAGTGGCAGTTTCTCAAAAAGTTTTAGGCAAGCAGAGCTCCATGTTTGTGGAGTGTGTACCCTGTCCTTATTTTTGGAAACTCCTATTCCACCTCCAAGTTTGTGCACTCTTGAGCATTTTCCATTCCAAAAATGTAATCACAGATTTTGTAACTCTTCTCCTCTAATTGTGTCTTACTTGGGGCGAAGGTAATGTCAAGGCATGGTTCTGGATGAGACTGGGAAGATTTGTTGTAGCACATATTTGCATACACATTGGATTAATTTTCCTATTTTCCATTCGAAATTCTGAATCCCTGACACTAACCCATATTCTACTAGACTCTGACTACTAATCCTAATATGATGGAGAAAAATAACCCAAACAGTACATAAGTACATGCAGTTCAGAGTTCGACTTGCCATTTGCATGATAAAGGGTAGGTGTTATAAATTTAGTCAATTTTTAATTGAAATAGTTCTCCATGTGTTTTCAAAGTTAACAAATATGTGAATTACTGTCTCCCATTCTCTGGAGCCTATTCAGCACATGTATTTTTATATGCACAAATAGAATCCTGCGTGATATCACACGTACATTCTTGTGAGTTACATGACTTAGCAGATACAAAGTGTGAGAAGTGACCACTCCTCCTAAACCCTGTTGGAACTGAAAATTCAACATATGGGTGAGCTTCCCAGTAGAACAACATTATACATAAACCCATGTTCAGTAAAATGAATGTTTTTGCATCTTTATGATATATATTTCATGATGAATTTCGATTGGCATATATATTGCTACTTATTAATGTCTCTGTTCGTGTGTGTGTGTGTGTGTGTGTGTGTGTGTGTATATATATATATATATATATATATATATATATATATATATATTCTCCAGATTTTTAAAAATATGAAATATATGTGTCTTATATACAATCCCTAAATTCATTCATGTTCATGTATGTGGATTAATAATCAACTTTTCACAAGATTATTCTTAGAAATATTCATCCACCCGAAATACATATTTGTTTCCTAGTACTGAAAACTAACTTCAGTGAAAGGTGCATACAAATCCTAATATGTCTACATTAACTGACCCAGTTTAACATCAATGCATGTAGGTTACTATGGAACATGATGTGTATTTTGACGTTAATTTTTATTCCACACTGGTACATTACTATTCCTTCAGTTTATGTACATCATAGAATATATATTTTATTCACTAGTTAACAAATTTATAGGCATTTGTTTCACTTTCAATCACTTCCTGCTCCAGAACACATGAATTTCTCTACGTTTCTTCAGTGGTCTATTCATGAGACTTTTTTTCCAAATACATTTTTTTCGATTTCCATAATCAATTTTGAAACAAAACTCACAAACCCTTCATGATAAACCATAACCCTAAGATGATCATTAGATATATAACTGGTTGGAATGAATGATTGTATATCAATATAACATTTCTTATATATTTTCAGGTATCTATTCAATCCATTATTTAAAGTGGATCCAGTTATATTATTTATTCACAGTATGGTCTATTCATGCATTATGTGTATATTCATAGAAACAGGGTACACATCTTTGTACGACTATACTAATTTATAAGTCTTCAAAATATTGCTCCAAGAAATGGTGGAAGAAATACTCATGTCACCTGATCTACATACACATTTTATCACAGAAATATTCTGGACACCAAAAGCAAAGGTCACACTTACAATTGTACCAAAGCCTAAATAGAAAGTGAGCATGGATTACTAAAAACATCCATGTCCAGGTTGCCTAATGCTCTCAAATATCAATCCTATTGGTGACTACATATTTGTTTCTTCCTAAGATTATCTATTCAACCTCAAACCTGTTGAAAATGTCTAACCCTATCACACAATTTATACTTTGCTTGATTTCCTAATGTCTCTTTTGATATCTGCTTTCCTACATGATTTCCCCAGTTCATCATTGTGACTGACTCTTCACATGTACTGACATTTACATACACTCTCTACCCGAAACCCTATTGCTAAAGAACTTTTGGTCCAAATCCTATACTCACTCTTCTTTCTAAACCTACAGACTACCTTCCTAATCCTACCGACTATCGCTTTTTGACTGGATGTTCTTTTCAACATTCAATCATCCAAAGTACAAGGTCCGATGCCAGTGTATATTGATTTATTTGAGACATCTGTGCAGCACATAACTCAAAGCTAAGTATCCCACTCAAGTCCCCAGTGCCCTTCTGGACTTCAAATCTTA
Source organism: Callospermophilus lateralis (assembly GCF_048772815.1). Taxonomy (NCBI): domain Eukaryota; kingdom Metazoa; phylum Chordata; class Mammalia; order Rodentia; family Sciuridae; genus Callospermophilus; species Callospermophilus lateralis. The sequence goes on from NW_027512439.1 coordinate 473,292, forward strand.
CCTAGATTTCTGCTTTCATAGTTATATTTCACATATATACTCTTATAAATATCACAGGTTGCCAATGCCATTATTCATCCCGCAGAATGATTCGTAACCCAAATCAAACCTATTATTAACCTTAACTATACACTGTTCCTTCAATATAACGTACAGAAGAGCAGGGACAGAGTGGGTCTTACAATATAGGAATGTAGATGATCTTCCACCTGCTGAGAACCTAAAAGATCCATGGAGAAATGATCCTTGGAGAATATATAGGCAGCTATGTAGGACCTGAGAGAGCAACAGTCGTCTTCCATGGCAAACAACCTGGTCAGGGTGAATTGATGTGTCTGAATCAGCCTCTGTCTTCTTAAAGTAGAGAAGATGGACCAATCCAGGCCTGTGTGGAGAGCTGTTCCTGGGTGCCAATGGTTGATATACCATTCTAACTTCTGAATGTGTCACAGGATGTTGGGGCAGCCTCCATCTCATGGGAACCTTGGAAGCAACTGTTAGGACAAAGTGGTTACCGAGGCAGTGACCATATTCAGTTCCTGAAAGAAGTGACCTCACTTCACTTCCTTGGTGATGTAATTCTCTGAACTTGGGATCCAGGAAGCCAGGCACCCAGAGTCAGTCTCACTCTGAGTCCCAGTGGGCTAACTTGTTTGCTTTTCCAAAAGACATAGTCAGTCTTTCTTGGTACCTACTGATGTGAGGATGGCCAAATTCCAGCAGAGCTCTGAAGAGGGGCCTTTCCTGAGAAAGTAGGTAGTGGCGAACCACTGGCTCCTGACAACTTCACAGAATTGGCCAAGGAGACCAGAACTGAAACAGGACAGGACATTTTTGGGGAACATAATATGGCCCACCAGTCAGAAGACACTCCGGATAATCACAGACCTACTTGGGGGAAAGAATTGCCTTTGCCATTGTAGGTGTGAGTTTGTGTTTTTTTCTGATGTTCTGAGAATAGCTAGGAAAGGTGGTTTGTTTGGTTTGGAGTGGACTATTTCTAGTAAGTCGTTTGACATGGTGAGTGTTTCTATGTCTATGTATTCCACTGTATCCGTTGTTGTAGACATTAGAAAAGACAATGCATCAATGGATGTGTTGTCTCTAGTTGAAAGCTTCCCCGCATTCTTACTGCCCAATTGATGAATGGACTGCAGCTTGCCTTATGGATGGGCAACATCTACTATCTTCTTAAGTTCCTGTTTTCTTCGTGTTTTCCAGCCACTCTCCAGAATAGGCTCATGGTTTTGAGTCCCAGATATGTAACACCACAAGGCTCTGTGACATGGCCATGTACTGGATAGCTTAAGGGAATGGGAGCATCTCAGAAAAATCAGATATCAGTGTGACCAGTAAAGTCTCAGTGGAGAAACCCTTCTTTGGGCCATTTGCTTACTTCTGTTTCTATTACCCTGAATGTCAGGAAAGTCTTTGCCTCAGGCCACCCTGTTGTGTAGCCTTAAGAAGACTGTTTTCATATGGAAATGAATGGACATCACCTGTGGCTCTTTGCTTAATTGCTTTGGAATGGAATGTGTCTGATTCAGCCTCTTGTCCTTGAATGAGGTTGTGGCTTAGATTCTCAGCACCTGATGGATCTAAAGAAAGATCCCATGTGATTTCAAAACCAAAATGACAAAAAGAGAAGTCATTGTGGATGAATATTTTTGCCTTCTTGTTTTATGTTCCTGACCTCCATCAAGTGAGAATAGGGATCCTTTGGGTCAAATGAGTCTTTGAAATCCCTGCAGAGGCTAGCCCATATGTGCTTGGGTTTTCTCATGACTCCAAATCACATCAAGAATTTATAGGCTTCAGCCAGTAGGCCTCAAATTGGAGAAGCGGATCACTTTAACAGCAGCAATATTTGATCACTCCTGGTTCACAGGAATAGTGTTCAGGCCACCATGTTTTTAGGCAAATGAGGGGCAAGTGAGCTTATTTTGGACACTACCTTGTGCTCATTGAAACCTCCAGCTAGAGGTTATGATGAGTGTCTACAAGGAAGAAGATTATGGCCCTGTGGGAGTGATTTCATTTTAATTTTGGTCATTTTTGTGGCAGTTGAAAGGGATGACTGGGTCCACCTGGGCTTGAACTCTGGTATGATTTACCCTTAGAGACTGAGTTCTGGAACTGACCTCAGAGAAGTATTGCCATGAATTGTGTTGGGATTTTAGGAGGCCACGCATGAGACTCACTCTTGGAAACTGAGATCTAGGCCCAGGGTGGCTTTCCACAGAGGCCTGGGAATCTCAGCCACATGATTTTATTCTGAAAGACTTGGTAGCCATAGTTGAGAGTCAAAACACACATGGACCTCACATTGTAGACGTCAATTGGCCTGGCTTCATGTGACCTGTTGGCAACTCTTTGAGAAGCCTTGACTTTAGAGTTCTCCAGAGCATTCATTGAAATGAGCTTTCTCAACACTTAACGGTTCCTGAATGAATTGAAACCCACAGTGCCTCTAACTTCATCCTTGAAAACTTGCTAGATAAATACCATAAAATTTTGGAAATTCCCATGACCAGGTGGCACTGCAGAAACGTTGGATGTCCTGTTGCTGATCAGGTGTATACCAGAAAGTGCCTTGTTTGACTGGGTTTCATGAAAATGGTGTAGAATACGAGATGCCAGGAATTTGGAGCCTGCTGAGTAGTGGGCCTAGAGCAGTGGTGGGGAGGTGTGTGATGAAACATCATGGTGGGGCCATGTGGATCGGCTATCGGCTTACAAATGGCTTGTGACTGATATGGCGCAGCCCCCATTCCCTTGTATGTAAAGGCATCTTGTTATATGGAGAGGTTTCAGGGCAATGTTCATAATCAGGTTGCTATGGTTATTGGGACAAGCTATGTGGGATAGAAGCCTGGTTGGTACATTCTCCTGCAGACGCTAACCCACCCCACGTGACAGAACACCCTCCAGCATTGTATCCCAGATGAACTTCTTATATTGTGTGAAGCAAGTACCAAATTCCCAGTGTAGCAGCAAGAAACACCACGAAAATTGGAGGATGAACAAATGTCTTCACTGTCCCCACCGGGAGACACTTAGCCTCCAGTGGACACAGTTTACCTACAAAGAGAAAATTGAGCACTGCTTCCTCATGTTCATTGAAATATAAGAAATCATGTCTTCCAGGTCACATAGATGCAGACCCAGCTTTTATGGTCTCACGACAAAGGAAGCCAAAGCTCATGACAACAACATATATTTCAAGTGCCCAACCTCAGAAGCCGTATTCCAAGAAGTCTTAGGCCAGCAGAGCTCTTTGTTTGTGGAGTGTTTACCCTGTCCTTTACTTTTGGAAACGCCTCTACCACCTCCAAGGTTGTGAACTCCCGAGCATATTCCATTAAATATATGTATTCATAGATTTTCACACTTTTCTACTATAATTGTGTCTTACTTGGGTGAAGGTAATGTCAAGGCATTGTTCTGGATGTGAGTGGGAAGATTTTTGTGTAGCACATATTTACACACACACTGGATTCATTTTTCAATTTTTATTTTGAAATACTGAATCCCTGACACTAACCCATACCCTACTAGACTCTGAATTATGATCCTAATATGATGGTGAAAAATAACCCAAAAAGAATAGAAATACAAGCAGTTCAGAAGAGGCATGGCGTATAGTTGGAATTGCCTTTTGCATTATATTTTGTAGGAGTTATAAATCTAGTCAATTTTTTGTTGAAATAGTTCTACATGTGTTTTTAAAATTAACAAATATATGAATCCCTGTCTCCCTTTCTCTGTAGCCTATTCAGCACATGTATTTTTATATGCACATATAGAATCCTACCTGATATCACTCGTATACACTTGTGAGGTGGCTGAATTTGCAGATGCAAATTGAGAGAAGAGATCACTCCTTCTAAACGCTGTTGGAACTGAAAATTCAACCTATGGGTGAGCTTCCTAGTTGAATAACATTATTCATAATTTCATGTTCAGTAAAATTAATATTTTTCAGTCTGTTGATTATATATATTTCATGATAAATTTCTATTGGCATATATATCACTACTTTTTTTATTGGTTGCTCAAAACATTACAAAGCTCTTGACAAATCATATTTCATACATTAGATTCAAGTGGGTTATGAACTCCCATTTTTACTCCAAATACAGATTGCAGAATCACATCAGTTAAACATCCATATTTTTACATAATGCCCTATTAGTTAATGTTGTATTCTGCTACCTTTCCTATACTCTACTATATCCCCTCCCTTCTCTTCCCATCTTTTCTCTCTACCATACCTACTCTAATTCATTTCTCTCGTTGTTTATTTTCCCACAACCTCTTATATGTAATTTTGTGTAACAATAAGGGTCTCTCTCCATTACCATGCAATTTCCCTCTTCTCTCCCTTTCCCTCCCACCTCATGTTTCTGCTTATTGTTAATCTTTTCTTCATGCTCTTCCTCCCTGCTCTGTTCTTAGTTGCTCTCATTATATCAAAGAAGATATTTGGTATTTGTTTTTTAGGGATTGGCTAGCTTCACTAAGCATAATCTTCTCTATTGCCATGCATTTCCCTGCAAATTCCATGATTTTGTCATATTTTAGTGCTGCGTAATCCTCCATAGTATACAAAGGTCACATTTTTTTTATCCATTCATCTATTGAAGGTCATCTGGGTTGGTTCCACAGTGTAGCAATTGTGAATTGTGCTGCTATGAAAATCGATGTGGCAGTATCACTGTAGTACGCTCTTTTAAGGTCTTCAGGGAATAGTCCAAGAAGGGCAATAGCTGGGTCAAATGGTGCTTCCATTCCAAGCTTTCACAGGAGACTCCATACTCCTTTCCAAATTGGCTGCACCAGTTTCAGTCCCACGAGCATTGTACAAGAGTACCCTTTTCCTCACATCCTCGCCAGCACTTGTTGTTGTTTGACTTCATTATGGCTGCCAATCTCACTGGATTGAGATGGTATTTTAGGGTGGTTTTTATTTGCGTTTCTCTTACTGCTAGAAATGGAGAGCATTTTTTCATGTACTTGTTAATTGATTCTATGTCCTCCTCTGAGAAGTTTCTGTTCAGGTCCTTGGCCCATTGGGTTATTGGTTATATTATTGTCTAATTTTCTGAGTTCTTTGTATACTTTGTATACTCTAGATATTAGGGCTCCATGTGAAGGGTGAGGACTAAAAATTTGTTCCCATGATGTAGGCTCCATATTTACCTCTCTTATTGTTTCTCTTTCTGAGAAAAAAAAATTCAGTTTAAGTAAGTCCCATTTCTTGATTCTTGTTATTAACTCTTGTTCTATGGGTGTCCTATTAAGGAATTTGGAGCCTGACCACACAATATGTAGATCTGAGCCAACTTTTTCTTCTATCAGACGCAGAGACTCTGATTTGAATCTAGCTCCTTGATCCACTTTGAGTTAACTTTTGTGCAGGGCGAGAGGAGGGGATTCAGTTTCATTTTGTTGCATATGGATTTACAGTTTACCCAACACCATTTGATGAAGATGCCATCCTTCCTCCATTGCAGGCCATTAGCTCTTTTATCAAATATAAGATAGTTGTAGCTTTTTGGATTAGTCGCTGTGTCCTCCATTCTGTACCATTGGTCCACCCGCCTGTTTTGGTACCAGTACCATGTTGTTTTTATTATAATTGCTCTGTAATATAGTTTGAAATCTGGTATTGCTATACTGCCTGATTCACACTTCCTGCTTAGAATTGCTTTTGCTATTCTGGGTCTTTTATTTTTCCATTTGAATTTCATAATTGCTTTATCTATTTCTACAAAAAATTCCTTTGGGATTTTGATTGGCATTGCATTAAACCTGTAGAGAACTTTTGGTAATATAGCCATATTGATGATGTTAGTTCTTCCTATCCATGAACAGGGTATATTTTTCCATCTTCTAAGATCTTATTCTATTTCTCTTTTTAGGGTTCTGTAGTTTGCATTATATAAATCTTTCACCTCTTTTGTTAGGTTGATTCCCAAGTATTTAATTATTTTGAGGAAATTGGGAACGCAGTGTTTTGACTCATTTTTGTTTCAGAAGTTTTGTCGCTAATATACAGAAATGCCTCCGATTTATGCATGTTGATTTTCTATCCTGCCACATTGCTGCATTCATTTATTAGTTCTAGTAGTTTTTTCTGTAGACCCTTTTGGGTCTTCTATGTATAGAATCATGTCATCTGCAAATAGTGATAAGTTAAGTTCTTCTTTTCCTATTTTTATGCCTTTAATGTCTTTCATCTCTCTAATTGCTCTGGCCAGTTTTTCGAGAACTATATTGAATAGAAGTGGTGATAGAGGACATCCCTGTCTTGTTCCAGATTTTAAAGGGAATGCCTTCAATTTTTCTCCATTCAGAATGATGCTAACCTGAGGCTTAACATAGATAGCTTTTACAATGTCGAGGTAAGTTCCTGTTTTCCCTAGTTTTTAAAATGTTTTGAACATAAAGGAATGCTCTACTTTGTTGAATGTTTTTTCTGCGTCTATCGAGATGATCATATGGTTCTTATCTTTAAGTCCAATGATGTTGTGAATAACATTTATTAATTTCCATATATTGAACCAGCCTTGCATCCCAGGGATGAATCCTAGTTGATCATGGTGCACAATTTTTTTGATGTGCCTTTGTATCCAATTCGCCAGAATTTTACTGAGGATTTTTGCATCTAGGTTCATCAGAGATATTTGTCTGTAGTTTTCATTCTTTGAGGTGTCTTTGTCTGGTTTCAGAATTAGGGTGATGTTGTCCTCATAGAACGAATTTGGCAGAGCTCCCAGTTTTTCTATTTCCTGAATAACTTGAAAAGTAATGGTATTAATTCTTCTTTAAAGGTTTTGTAAAACTCTGCTGTATACCCATCCGGTCCTGGGCTTTTCTTGGTTGGTAGTCTTTTGATTGCTTCTTCTACTTCATCCATTGATATTGGTCTGTTTAAATTGTGTGTTCCCTTATGACTCAGTGTGGGCAAATCATATGACTTAAGAAATTTATCAATGTCTTCACTATTTTTTATTTTATTGGAATACAGGTTTCCAAATAATTTCTAATTTTCTTCTGTATTTATGTTGCATCTGTTGTGATATTGCCTTTTTCATCCCGTATGTTAGTAATTTGAGTTCTCTCTCTTCTTCTCTTCATTAGCATGGCTAAGGGTCTGTCGATCTTATTTATCTTTTTGAAGAACCAACTTTTAGTTTTGTTAATTTTTTCAATAGTTTCTTTTGTTTCAATTTTGCTCTGATTTTAATTATTTCTTGCCTTCTGCTACATTTGCTGTTGTTTTGCTCTTCCTTTTCTAGGGCTTTGAGATAAAGTGTGAGCTCATTTATTTGTTGTTTTTTTTTCTTTCTTTTTTTGAGGAATGACCTCCAGGAGATGAATTTACCTCTTAAAACTTCTTTCATTTTGTCCCATAGAATCTGATATGTTGTGTCTGTATTTTCATTTATCTCTAAGAATTTTTTGATTTCCTCCTTTATGTCTTCTGTAACCCATTGATCATTCAGTAACATATTGTTCATTTTGCATGTAATGTATGATTTTTTCTTTTTTCTTTTATCATTGGTTTCCAGTTTCATTCCATTATGATCACAAAAAATTCATGGTATTATCTCCTCCCCTTTATATTTACTGAGGGTTGCCCTATGGCAAAACATATGGTCTATTTTTGAGAAGGATCCCTGTGCTGCTGAGAAAAAAGTATATCCACTTGATGATGGTTGATATATTCTATATATGTCACTTCAGTCTAGGGTATTGATTGTGATATTGAGTTCTATAGTTTCTTTATTCAACTTTTGTTTGGAGGATCTGTCCAATGGTGAGAGACGTGAGTTGAAGTCACCCATAATTATTGTACTGTGCTCTATTTGATTCTTGAACTTGAGGAGAATTTGTTTAATGAACGTCGCAGCACCATTATTTGCTGCGTGAATATTGATAATTGTTATGTCTTGTCAGTGAATGGTTTCTTTTAACAGTATATAATGTCCTTCCTTATCCCTTTTGATTAAATTAGTCTTGAGGTCGATTTTATTCTATAGGAGGATGGCCACCCCTGCTTGGTTACGAGGACTGTGTGCATGGTATAAATTTTCCCAATCTTTCACCTTCAGCTTGTGTATGTCTTTTCCATTCAGATGTGTCCCCTGGAGGCAATTTATTGTTGGATTTGTTTTTTTTTAATTCAAGTTACAAGCCAATGTCACTTTATTGGAGAGTTTAAGCCATTAACGTTTAGAGTTACTATTAATATATGGTTTGTACTGCCACCCATATTTGCTTATATCTTTTTTTTAAATTAGTTTGTTTCTCCATGATTAGCTTTTCCCGCCCTCTGTCATTACTGAGGCACTTCCCACTGATGGTTTACATTGTTGATTTTCATTTCTTCCTCGTGTAGTGTTTTGCTCAAGATGCTTTCCAATGCTGGTTTTCTGGCTGCAAATTCTTTTAGCTTTTGTTTATCATGAAATATTTTTATTTTGTTGTCTTACATTAAGCTTAATTTTGCTGGATACATAATTCTTGGTTGGCATCCATTGTCTTTCAGTGTTTGAAGTACGTTGTTCCAGGATCTTCTCACTTCCAGCATCTGTGATAAAAAAAAAAAAAAAACATTGTTAACCTTTTTGTTTTACCCCTGATTGTAATCTGCCTCCTTTCTCTGGTAGGTTTTAATATTTTCTCTTTGTTTTGTATATTGGATATCTTCATAACAATGTGTCTTGGCATTGGTCTACTGTGATTTTGTGTGCTCAGTGTCCTGTAAGCATCTACAATTTGTTTATCTGATTCCATTTTTATTTTTGGAAAGTTTTCTCTAATTATTTCATTCAGCAGGTTACTCATTCCCTTGGTTTGAATCTCTGTACTTTCCTCTTTCGGGATGACTCATAAGTTTGTTTTTTTAATGTTATCCGATATCTCTTGGATGTTTTCTCATAATTTTTTTACAGCATTTCTTTCTTGGATAGAGTTTTTTCAAGATGATATATTTTGTCTTCATTATCTGACATTCTGTCTTCTACTTGCTCCACTCTGTTAGTGATACTCTCAATTGAGTTTTTAATTTGGTTTATCATTTCCTTCATTTCTAGAATTATTGTTTGATTTTTCTAATAATCTCTATCTCCTGATAAAGATGCTTAATTTCTTATTTTATCTGTTTATGTAATTCATTTTCAATGCGTTCTTTCACTGTTTGTTTTTGTTGTCTCGTATCCTCTTTAATGTTCCATTACATCTGTCTATATGACCATTTTTCTGATGACTCCAGATGCTCTTGAATATTTAGGCTGTCCTTCATTGTTTGTACTTTTTTTCTTCCTTTCTTTTTTATGCTGCTCATGTTACTTCTTGTTCTGTTTGACTACTGAGTTACTGCTTACTCTTATAAATTTATTTGATGCTTGGACGGAAAGATATTAGAAGGGAAGGGAAGAAGTCACTAAAGAGAATGAGAGTATCCAGGTAGAATTCAAGGAAGGGGTATAATAAAATTGAAAAGAAATGAAAAGACAAAAGAAAAAAATAGAAAATAAAGAAAGAAAATTTTAAGTAATAATGATAATTAAAAAATGAAAATTAAAATTTAAAATAATAATAATAATAATGAAATAAAAAATTAAAAAATAAAAAACATTAAAAAAGTTAAAGAACAACAACAAAAATGAAAATGAAAGAAAAAGAAAAACATACAAATAATATAATAATAATAATACATGCAGTACTAGAGTTCAATTAACTTCTCTTCCAGTAGGTGGAGCTGTGTGCACTGGGCCAAGCTTCTCCTCTAAATAAGTGGGAACAAATCACTGTGCAGCAGCTCTTTCTCCCAGACTCGGTGGGTCTCCAATCCTGAGTGCCTAGGGCCTTCTCTTGTGCTTCCTCAAGCCAGGCCCCGCTCACCTTTGACGCTCACCACAATACTGGTTACACACCAGGCCTCTGCTCCTGGTAGCCCTGTTTTAATGAACGCCTGGGCACACTCTCCCTGTTTGCCTCCCTCAGACCCTAAGTTTGTAGAGCTTTGTCCTGAGAACCGCCAGCGAATTTTCCTGTCTTCCGGGAGCCATGCCCCTGGTAGGTGGTGTAAGAGACCTCAATTGTCAGCACTGGTGGGAGTGGTAGCCGGGAATTCCACGCCGCAAGTCCCGAGCCAATCCTGTTTCCCTAGGTCTGGCTATCGTGCTCCTGGGAGAGCTGGGAGGGGCCCTTGAGGTTTCCCCGTGGTGTTGAGAGAGATGGCAATGGGATTACACACTTGTCGCGTTGGTTTCAATGAAGTTATCTCCTCCGCCTGTAATGTCAGTTCTATGCCATGGTGGTATCCCATTAAAATGGTGACCGTTCGTTCCCTTTGCTGGGTGACCAATGCAATGGGTGGGTCCTGACTATCTCTCCGAAGCCCCATTTCAATCCTGTGGCCACTGCCTATGAAGGCTCAGTTGTCTTTTAACTCTGTCAATTCAGAAAGTCCAACCAGTTATTTCAGCGGGAATGTTAGTGCTGAGTCACAAAAACCAGACGAATCTAAGCTTGAATGCAGCCAATCCGGGCTCTGTGTGTGTTCTGAGGGGCCCAGACTGTTCGCCCCAGATTCACAACAGGTCAACATTGCCTAGTGATTCTGAGCAAACAGCATTTAGACAGTTTATGACTTCCTATGCCCGTGCAGCTGAAGAGATCAGAGACTTGATTTCTCCATGCCTGCCTTCATAATGGATCTCCTGTATTGCTACTTTTTAATATATGTGCATGTGCGTGTTTGTATATATATATATATATATATATATATATATATATATATATATATATATATATATATATTTATATATATACACACTCTTCAGATTTTTCAAAATATGAAATATATGTGTCTTATTATACACTCCCTAAATTCATTCATATTCATATCTGTGGATTTATAATCAACTTTCCACAAGATTATTCTCATAATAATCATCCACCTGCAATACATATTGTTTCCTAGTACTGAAAACTAAATTCAGTGAATGGTGCATACAAACCCTATTATTTCTACATTTACTTAGCCAGTTTAAAATCAATGCAAGTAGATTCCTAGGGGACATGATGTGTATTTTGACTTTCATTTTTATTCAACACTTGTACGTTACTATGTCTTCAGTTTATCCACATCATAGGATATATATTTCAGTCACAAATTAGAAAATTTATAGGCATTTGTTTCACGATCAATCACTTCCTGATTCAGAACACATGCATTCCTCCATGTTTCTTGACTGGTCTTTTCATGAGACTTCTTTCCAAACACATTACTTTCGTTTAACATCATCACTTATAAAGCAAAACTCAAACACCATTCATCATAAATCATAATCCTAATATTACCATTAGATATATAACTGGTTGGAATGAATGATTGTATATCAATATAAGATTTCTTATATATTTTCACATGTCAATTCAATCCATTATTTAAAGTGGAACCAGTTATGTTATTTATTCATAGTATGGTCTATTCATGCATTATCTCTATATTCATAGACAGAGGTTACACCTCTTTGTGCCCCTAATACTAATGTATGCGTCTTCAAATTATTGCTCCCAGAAATGGTGAAAGAAATACTCATGTCACCTGATCTACATATACATTTTATCACAGTAATATTCTGAACAACAAAAAAATAAAATATCACACTTATGATTGTACCAAAGCCTAAAAGGAAAGTGAATGTTGATAACTAATAGCATCCATGTCCAGGTTGCCTAATGCTCTCAAATGTCATTCCCATTCATGACGACATATTTGTTTTTTCCTATGATTATATATTCAAACTCAAGCCTGTTGAAAATGTCTAATCCTATCCCTCACTTTATACTTTGCCTGATTTAGGAATGTCTCTATTGACACCTGCTTTCCTACATATTTTCCCCAGTTCATCATTTTGGCTTACTCTTCACATGTGCTGACATTTACATTCACTCTCTAAACGAAACCCTATTGCTAAAGAAGCTTTTTTTTCCAAATCATATACTCACTCTTCTTCCTAAACCTACTGACTATCTTCCTAATCCTACCAACTATCCCTTTTTGACTGGATGTTCTCTTCTACATTCAATCATCCAAGGTACAAGGTCCTATGCCATTGTATTTCGATTTAACTGAGACAATTGTACAGAACATTATTCAACACTAAGTATCCAAACCAAGGGCCCAATGCCCTTCTGGGCTTCAAATCTTTCTTAGATTCCCGTTTTTATACATATATTTCACCTATATATTCTTATAAATATCACAGGTTCCCAATCCCATTATTCATCCTGCAGAATGATTCCTAACCCAAATCGAAAATATTATTAACCCTAACCATACACTAACTTTGCAGGAGAGCAGGAACAGTGTGGGTATTAAACTACAGGAATCTAGGGGATCTTCACCTGCTGAGAAACTCAAATGTTCATGCAGAAATAATCCCTGGTGAAGATGAAGGCAGCTATGAAGTACCTCAGAAAGCAAAAGTCAACTTCCATGGCAATCATCCTGGTCAGGATGAAGGGTTGTGTCTGAATCATTCTCTCTCTTCTTAATGTATAGAACATGGACCAAACCAGTCCTGTGTGGAAGCTGTTCCCGGGTGCTTATGGCTGATATAACATTCTAACTAGAGAAAGTGCCACATGAAAATCGGGGCAGCCTCCACCTCATGGTACTTTTGGAAGCAACAAAGTGGTTGCCAAGGCAGTGACATCATTCAGATCCTGAAGAAAGTGATCTCACCTCACTTCCTTGGTGAGGGAACTCTCTGAACTTGGGATCCAGGAAGCCAGGCACCCAGAGACAGTCCCTGTTCTAGTCCCAGTGGTCTCACATGTTTGGAATTACCAAGGACAGAGTCAGTCTTTCTTGGTACCTACAGATGTGAGGATGTCCAAATGCCAGGAAACCTCTGAAGAGGGGCTTTCCCTGAGAAAGCAGGTAGTGGATCATTTTCTGAGAATAGGTAGGAAAGGCGGTTTGTTTGGTATGGTGTGGAATATTTCTATTAAGTCCTTTGACAAGGTGAGTGTTTCTATGTGTGTGTATCCCACTGAGTCCATTGTTGTAGACATTAGAAAAGACAATGCATCAATGGATGTGTCCTGTCTAGTAGAAAGCTTCCCAGCATTCATCCTGCCCAATTCATGAGTGGACTCTGGCTTGCCTTATGGATGGGCAACACCTACAAGCTTCCTAATTTCCTGTTTTCTCTCTCAATTCAGCCCACTCTCCAGAATAGTATCATGGTTTTGTGTCCAAGATTTGTACCACCTCCAAGATCTGTGACATGGCTATGTACTGGATAGCTGAAGGAAATGGCTAGCATCTCAGAAATCTCAGATATCTGTTGACCAGGAAAGTCTCAGTGGAGAAACCCTGCTTTGGTCCTTTTGCTTAACTATTGTTCTGTTGAATGTCAGGAAGTTTTTGCCTCAAGCCACCACTTTGTGAACCCTGAAGAAAACAGTTTTCAAATGGAAATGAATGGGCATCACCTGTGGCTCTTTGCTTAATTGCTTAGGATTGGTATATGTCTGAATCAGCCTGTTGGCCCTGTGTGAGGCTGTGGCTTAGATTCTCATTACCTGATGGATCTAAAGATAGATCCCATGCGTGCATCCAAAACCAAAATGGCAAAAAGATCAGATATTGTTGATGAACTCTCTTGCCTTCCTCTGGTAGGTTCCAGATATCCATCAAGTGAGAATAGGGATTCTTTGGGTCATATGAGTTCTTCAAAGCCCTGCAGAGGCTAGGCCATAGGTGCTTGATTATCATGACTCCAATTCACTTAAAGAATCTAAACCCCAAAGCTAGAAGGCCTCAAGTTGGAGAAGCCAAGCAATATTAAAGGTAGGCCTATTTGATCACTCCTGGTTCACAGGAAGAGAGTCCAGGCCACCCTTACTTTAGGCAAATGCGGTGCAAGGAGCTTATTTTGGACACTGTCGTGGGCTGCGTCCCTTATGGAAACCTCCAGCCAGAGGATATAATGAGTGTCTATATGGAAGAAGATGAGGGCCATGTGAGAGTGTTTTGGTTTTAATTGTGGACATTTGTCTGGCGGTTGGAAGAGATCACTGGGTCCACCTAGGCTTGCACTCTGGTGTGATTCCCCTTAGAGACTGAGTTCTTTTACTGATCTCAGAGAATTATTGCCAGGAATTGTGTTGGAATTTTAGATGGCCATGCATGAGAGTTGCCCTTGGAAAGTGACATCTAGGCCCTAGTTGACTTTCCACAGAGCACAGGGAATCTCAGCCAGGATAACACATGATATTATTCTTAAAGACTTGGCAGCCATATTTGAGAGTCAAAACACACATGGACCATACTTTGTAGACCTCAATGGGCCTGGCTTAATCTGACTTTTGGCCACTTTTGGAAGCCTTGCCTGTAAGAATTCTCCAGAGTTTTCATTTAATGGTTTCTGAGTGAATTGAAATCCACAGTGCCTCCAACTTCATCCTTGAAAATTGGCTATATCAATATCATGAAATTTTTGAAATTCCCATGACCGGGTAGCACTGGAGAACATTTGGATGTCCTCTTGCTGATCATGAGTATACAGGACAGTGCCTTGATTGACTGGGTTTTATGAAAATGGTGTAGAACAGAGATTCCAGTAAGTTGGATCTTGCTGAGTAGTTGTTCTAGAGCAGTGGTTGGCAGGTGTGTGATAAAACATCTGTGGTGGGGGCATGTGGATCTGCCATTGGCTTCCAAATGGATTGTGACTGACATTTTGCAGTCAGTAGAACCTTATATGTAAAAGCATATTGTTATATGGAGAGGTTTCAGGGCAATGTTCAGAATCAGGATGCTATGGTCAATAGGGCAAGTTATGTGGGATAGAAGCCTGGTTGGTGCATTCTCCTGCAGAACTCAACACACCACACTTGACAGAACTCACTTCAGCACTGTGTCCCAGGTAACCCTTGTATTTAATGAAGCAAATACCAAACTCCCAGTGCAGCAGCAAGAAACACCACGAAAGTGGAGGATGACCAAATGAATTTACAGTCCACACGGGGAGACACCTAGAATCCAGTGGCCACAGTATACCTACAAATAGAAAATTCAGCACTGCTGCCTCATGTTTATTGGAAAATAAGAAACCATGTCATCCAGGTCACATAGATGCAGAACCAGATTTGATGGTCTCACTACATATGAAGCTAATGCTTCTGACAACAGCATATATTTCATTGCCCAAACTCACAGGCAGTTTCTTCAGATGTTAGGCTGGCAGAAATCCATGTTTTTGGAGTGATTACCCTGTCCCTTACTTTTGGAAACTCCTCTACCAACTCCAAATTTGTGAACTTCTGAGCATTTTCCATTCCACATATGTATTCACAGATTTTCTAAATGTTCTCCTCTAATTGTGTCTTATGTAGGGCGAAGGTAATGTCAAGGCATTATTCTGAATGAGAGTGGGAAGATTTTTGTGTAGCACATATTTGCATACACATTGGATACATTTTCCAATTTTCCATTCAAAATACTGAATCCCTGACACTAACACATGCCCTACTAGACTTTGACTTCTTATCCTAATTTGATGGAGAATAATAACCCAAACAGAATACAAATACAAGAGGTTCACAGGAGGCATGGTGTATAATTGGACTTGCCTTTCGTATGATAAATTGTAGGTGTTGTAAATCTAGCGAATTTTAATTGAAATAGTTCTCCATGTGTTTTCAAAGTTAACAAATATGTGAATAACTGTCTCCCTTTCTCTGTAGCCTATTCATCACATGTATTTTTATAAGCACATACAGAATTCTACCTGGTATCAGTCGTACATTTGGTGAGGTGGCTGGCTTGGCAGATACAAATTGTGAGAAGAGATCACTCCTACTTAACTCTGTTGGAACTGAAAATTCAACATATGGGTGAGCTTTTTAGTTAAACAACATGAATCCATGTATATTTAAATGAATATTTTTGGATCTGTGGATGATATATATTTCATGGTGAATTTCAATTCACATACATAATGCTACTTTTTAATGTCTGTGTGTGTGTGTGTCTGTGTGTATATATATATATATATATATATTCACTCTCCAGATTTTTCAAAATATTTAGTATATTTTTCTTTTTATACCCTCCCTAAATTCATTCATATTCATGTATGTGGATTTATAATCAACTTTTCACAAGATTATTCTCAGAAATATTCCTCCACCTGAAATACATATTTTTTTCCTTCTACTGAAAACTAACTTTGGGGGATCACATGATGGCGGCAAATGGAGTGCATTACCCCCATGTACCGCGTCACTGTGCGGGAAAATGACGAGTTAGAACGGCTAAAACCTATCTTGTTA
Source organism: Callospermophilus lateralis (assembly GCF_048772815.1). Taxonomy (NCBI): domain Eukaryota; kingdom Metazoa; phylum Chordata; class Mammalia; order Rodentia; family Sciuridae; genus Callospermophilus; species Callospermophilus lateralis. The sequence goes on from NW_027512439.1 coordinate 489,660, forward strand.
GGAATTTCCAGCAAATTTGGGGTGCTCCAAAACCTAGTGGACATATATCCATCTCACGAGGATCAGCTACGGGGGCTCAAACGCGAGTGATTTTTCCGCATGGAGGGTCATGCTGCTTATTCAGCAAATTGCCCTGCAGCTAGAGTGTGTGGCGCGCACTGGGAAAAGACGAAATAGCATCGCAAATATACAGTGGTGCGGATTCTATGGGCTCCTGCCCGCTATGCAATTACTGTGCTCAGTGCTGAATTCTGGGATTGAGACGGGGATGGATGTGGTCCAATTCCGTTCTCCATACCGGTCAGACCACAGAGGAAGCCAGCGTCCACCATCTTGAAGAGCTGACGTCACCATCCCTGTTTTCGACTGATCGCAGCTCATTCAGCTATAGAACAGGTAATTTCAGGATTCCATTCACCTTTGCTTCGCAGACAAATTATTCAGGCTCAGTGCTAAAGAACCCGCAGAAACTGCGTCTTGGAGCCTGCTCCTATTAGAACATACACTGAGCCCAGAGCGGCCAAATTTGGCCTCCCTGAACTGATCTGGCCCAGGGCTCAAGAACCCGTGGAAACTGCTTCCCGGTCCGGGTCTTGCTGAATAATGTGGAGGTAAATATCAACCGAGCCTTCATAGGCAGTGGCAACAGGATTGAGACGAGGCTTGTGAGGGCAAGTCAGGACTCACCCATTGCTTTGGTCACCCAGCAAAGGGAACGAAATGCTGCCTTTTGCATGGGATACCAACATGGCAGAGATCTGATGTCATCAGAAAGCAGCGGAGGAGATAACTTCATTAATACCAGCGGTGACAGAAACAGTTGGTCTCCTGGTAAAGAAAGTGAGTCAGAAACACTCGAGTCTCTCTCACTTTGTCATCAAGCCAGAGGGGCAGAGCAGAGCCGCTGCCCATGCCTGGAACAGGCCCAGCGACACACCTGCATGATACTCACTTCACTCCAATTGGAATAGAGGCAGAGCAGAGCCACCACAGGTGCCCAGAACAGGCCTAGCGACCAGCAGGCATGGTAGTCACGTCACCTCAATTGGAGTAATTGCAGAGCAGAGCCTTCTCCAGCACCTAGTACAATCCAAGTGCCCCACCGGCATGGTAGTCACATAACCCCAATAGGAGTAGGCGCAGAGCAGAGTCTTTGCCCATGGTGCCCGGAACAGGCCCAGCAACCTGCCGGCTTCGTAGTCACGACACCCCAATTGGAGTAGCGGCAGAGCAGAGCCACCACCCGCACCCTCAAGGTAGACAAATCTGCACCCGACCAGCAGAAGAGGCCCAGCGGCCTGCCAGCGCGGCAGACACTTCACCCCATTTGGAGTAGGGGCAGAGCAGATCCATCGCCCATGCCCGTAAGGTAGGCAGACCTGCGACCGACGGCAGAACAGGCCCACCCACCCGCCGGCATGGTAGTCACGTCACCCCAATTGGAGTAGGGGCAGAGCAGAGCCGCCGCCCGCGCCTCTAAGGTAGGCAGACCTGAGACCGACTGGCAGAACACCCCAGGGGTCCATGGGTGTGGTACACACGTCACACCAATTAGAGGAGGGGCTTAGCAGAGCCGCTTCCCGCGCCTGCAGGTTAGGCAGACCTGCGACCGATCAGGAGAACAGGCCCAGCGGCCCATCAGCATGGTAGATAGATCACCCCAATTGGAAGAGCACAACAGCCACACCCCGCACCTGCAAGGAAGACTTTTCAAATATACAAGAGCAATATAAATATATAGGGGGAAAATTTCAAAATCACAACAGTTTCACCAAGCAGAAAGAAACGCGAGCCGTATGAAAAGACAAAGAAAAAAGGACCACAAGCAATGCAGGTCAACACAACTTTAGAAGAGGTAATAGCTGCAGCAGATGGAATGTCAGATAAAAAACTCAGGATATACATGCTTCAGATAATCTGGAGTCTCAAGGAAGACATTAGACAGCAAAATCAGACAATGAAAGATCACTTCGACAATGAATTACACAAACAAATCCAAGAAGCAAAAGATCAATTATACAGGGAGATAGAAGTTGTAAATATGACAAACAGAAATCCTAGAAATGCAGGAAGCAATAAAACAACTTAAAAACTCAATTGAGAACACTACCATCAGAGTAGAACACTTAGAAGATAGAACATCAGACAATGAAGACAAAGTATTTCAACTTGAAAAGAACATAGACAGCTCAGCAAGACTGTTAAGAAACCATGAACAGAACATCCGTGAAATATGGGATAACATAAAGAGACCAAACTTAAGAGTCATTGGGATACAGGAAGGTATAGAGGTCCAAACCAAAAGAATGAGCAATGTATTTAATGAAATAATACGAGAAAACTTCCCAGACTTGAAGAATGAGACAGACTCCCAAGTCCTAGAAGCCAACAGGACGCCGAATGTGCAAAATCATAAGAGATCCACACCTAGATGCATTATAATGAAGATACCCAACGTACAGAATAAAGAGAGAATTTTAAAAGCTACAATTGAAAGGAAGCAGATTACATTTAGGGGTAAAGCAATCAGGATAACAGCTGATATTTCAACACAGACTCTGAAAGCTAGAAGATCCTTGAAATATATGTTTTTGTCAGGAGCTTTAGCTTCATTTCTAGTGAAAGCATCAAAGCTGTGTCTGCATCTATGTAACCTGGAGAACATGGTTTCTTATTTTCCAAAAGACATGAGGCGGCAGTGCTGAATTCACTCTTTGTAGGTAAACTGTGGCCACTGAAGGCTAAGTGTCTCCCCGTGTGGACTGTGAAGCCATTTGTTCATCCTCCACTTTTCATGGTGTTTCTTGCCGCTGCACTGGGAGTTTGGTATTTGTTTCACTAAATAAAATGAGTTCAACTGAGACCCAGTGCTGGAGGGAGTTCTGTCATGTATGGTGGGTCAGGGTCTGCAGGAGAATTCACCAACCAGGATTCTATCCCACATAGATTGCCCCCTTGATCATAGCAACCTGATTCTGAACATTGCCCTGAAAATCTCCATATAAAAAGATGCCTTTACATGGAGAGGTTTCAGACATATAAGGTTCTGCTGGATGCATCATGTCAGTCTCAAGCCCTTTGGAAGTAATGGCAGATCCACATGGCCCTACAAGAGATGTTTTATCACACACCTGCACACCACCTGCACACACACCACTATTCAGTAGGCTACAAGTTACTGGCATTTCTGTTCTACACCATTTTCATGAAACCCAGACAATCAAGGCACTATCTGGTACACTCATGATGAGCAAAAGGACATCAAAGGTTCTCCAGTGCCACCTGGTCATTGGAATGGCAAAAAATTCATGGTATTTATGTAGCCACTTTTGAAGGATGAAGTTGGAAGCACTGTGGGTTTCAATTCATTCAGGAACCATTAAATGGTGAGGAAGCTCATTTCAATAAAAGCTCTGGAGAACTCTCACAGGCAATTTTTTCCAAGGAGTGAGCTAGATCTCAGTTTAGAAGGGCGAATCTCATTAGTGGCCTATTCCACTGCCACACAAATGACCGCAATTGAAACCAAAACACTCCCACATGACCCTCATCTTCTGCCATAGAGACACTCATCATAACCTCTTGCTGCAGGTTTTCAGGAGGGATGCAGCCCAAGACAGTGTCCAAAATAAGCTCACTTACCCCTCAATTGCCTAAAGTCAGGGTGGCCTGGACACCCTTCCTGTGAACCAGGACTGATCAAATAGGCCTGCCCTTAATACTGCTCTGCTTCTCCATTTTGACTGTTACTGATTGTTGAGTATAAATTCTTTGTGTGAATTGGAGTCATGAGAAAATCCAAGCACCTATGCATTAGCCTCTTCAGGGCTTTGAAAAACTCATTTGACCCAAATGATATCTATTCTCACTTGATAGAGGTCAGGACTTACAGAGGAAGGCAAGAGACTTCATCCACATTGACTGCTCTTATGGCCATTTTGCTTTTGGATTCAGAGATGGGATCTTTCTGTAGATCCGTCAGGTGCCGAGAATCTAAGCCCCAGCCTCACATAGGGCCAAGGGGCTGATTCAGACACATCCCTTTTGAAGCAATTAAGCAAACAGCCACAGGTGATGCCCATTCATTTTCATTTGAAAACTGTTTTCTTCAGGCTTTACAAAGGGGTTGCCTGAGGCAAAGAAATTCCTGACATTCAGGGCAACAGAACAAAAGGTTAGCAAAAGGCCGAAAGCAGGGTTTCTCCACTGAGACTTTACTGGTCACACTGATATCTGAGTTTTCTGAGATGCTCCCATTGCCTTCAGCTATCCAGTACATGGCCATGTAACAAAGCTTGGAGGCGGTACATATCTTGGACACCAAACCATGAGACTATTCCGGAGAGTGGCCAGAATTCAGGAAGAAAACTGGAGCTTAGGAAGATAGTAGGTGTTGTCCATTCATAAGGCAAGCTGCAGTCCATTCATCAATTGCGCAGGATGAATGCTGGGTAGCTTTCTACTAGACAGGGCACTTCCATTGATGCATTCTCTTTTCAAATGTCAACAACCACGGACACAGTGGGATACACTTTTAGAAACCCTCGCCATGTCAAACGACTTTCTAGAAACAATCCACTCAAAAACAAACAATCCACCATCCCTACCTATTCTCAGAACATGAGACAAAACCACAAACTCACACCCACACCCACAAAGCACCTCCTTCCCAGAAGTAGGTCTTTGATTATCCGGAGTTTCCTCTGACTGGTGGGCCATACCATGTTCCCCCGAAATGGCCTGTACTTTCTCAGATTTGGTGTCTTTGCCAGAACAACTACCTGCTTTCTCAGGAAACACCTGTCTTCATAGCTTTCCTGGCATTTGGCCATCCTCACATCAGTTGGTACCAATAAAGACTGACTCTGTCCTTGGTAAATCCAATCAAGTGTGCCAACTGGGACTGGCACTGGCTCTGGGGGCCTAGCTTCCTGGTTCCCAAGTTAAGGGAGTTCCACTACAAAGGAAGTGAGGTGAGGTCACTTTTTTCAGGAACTGAATGAGGTCACTGCCTTGGCAACTACTTTGCCCTAACAGTTGCTTCCAAGGGTCCCATGAGATGGATGCTGCCCCAATTCCTGTGACATTTTTACAAGTTAGAATGGTATATCAACCATAGTCACCCAGGAACAGCTCTCCACACAGGCTTGGTTTGGTCCATCTTCTCTACATTAAGAAGAGAGAGGCTGATTCAGACACAACCCTTCATCCTGACCAGGCTGTTTGCCATGGAAGATGACCTTTGCTCTCTCAGGTCCTTCATACCTGCCTACATGTTTTCCAGGGATAATTTCTGCATGGACCATTGAGGTTCTAAGTAGGTGGAAGATCCCCTCCATCCCTGCATTGTAAGACCAACTCTGTTCCAGCTCTTCTGTAATGTTATATTGAGGGAACAGTGTATGGTTATGCTTAATAACCAGTTCGATTTGGGTTAGGAATCATTCTACGGGATGTATAATGGTATTGGGTAACTGCAATACTTACAAGAATATATAGGTGAAATATAAGTATGAAAACAGAAATCCAGGTAAGATTTGAAGTCCAGAAAGTCATTGGGTCCTTGATTGGATTACTTAGCTTGAATTACGTTCTGCACAGGTATCTCAGATAAATTGATATACAATGGCATAGGAACTTGTACCTTGGATGATTGAATGTAGAAGAGAACATCCCCTCAAACAGAGATAGTCAGTAGGATCAGGAAGATAGTCGGTAAGTATCGGAAGAACAATGAGTATAGGATTTGGACCAAAAGTTATTTAGCAATAGGGTTTCGGTTAGAGAGTGAATTTCAATAACAGCACATGTGAAGGGTCTCTAACAATGATGAAGTGGGGAAAATATGTAGGAATGCAGATATCAATAGAGACATTAGGAAATCAGGCAAAGTATAAAGTGAGTGATAGGATTAGATATTTTCAACAGGGTTGAGGTTGAACACATAATCTTAGGAAGAAACAAATATGTAGTCACCAATCGGATTGACATTTGAGAGCATAAGGCACCCTGGACATGGATGTTTTTAGTAATCCATGTTCACTTTCTATTTAGGATTTGGTAGAATCATAAGTGTGACCTTTGAATTTTGTGTCTAGAATATTACTGTGATGAAATGTATATGTAGATCAGGTGACATGAGTATTTCTTCCACCATTTCTGGAAGCAATATTCTGAAGATGTATAAATTTGTATTGGGGCTACAAAAAGGTGCACCCTGTGTCTATGAATACAGAGGAAATGCATGAATAGACCATACTGTGAATAAATAATAAAACTGGTTTCAACTTGAAATAATAGATTGAAATAAATTTGAAAACAAATAAGAAATCTTATATTAATATACAATCATTCATTCCAACCCATTATACATCTAATGGAAATATGAGGATTTTGGTTTATCATGAAAAGTGTGTGACTTTGCTTCAAATTGATTATGATAATCGAAAATAATTTGTTTGGAAAGAAGTCTCATGAAAAGACCAGTCAAGAAACCTGGAGGAATACATGTGTTCTGAAGCAGGAAGCGATTGAAAGTGAAACAAATGCCTATAAATTTGCGAAATTTTTGATGAAATATATGTCCTATGATGTCCATAAACTTAAGAAAGAGTAATGTACCAGTGTGGAATAAAAACGAACGTCAAAATACACAACACGTCCAATAGAATTCTACATGAATTGATGTTAAACTGGTTCAGTTACTGTAGAAATATTAGGATTTGAAGGCACCAATCACTGTAGTTAGTTTTCAGTACTAGGAAACAAATATGTACTTCAGGTGGATGAATATTTCTGAGAATAATCTTGTGAAAATTTTATTATAAATCCACATACATGAACATGAATGAATTTTGGGACTCTAAATAAGACACAAATATTTCATATTTTGAAAAATATGGAGACTATATATATATATATATATATATATATATATATATATATATATATACACACACACACACACAAAACACACACACAGACTTTAAAATGTAGTAATATATGCCAATCGAAATCCATCATGAATATATATCATCCACAAATGCAAAAATATATATTTTACAGAATATGGATTTATGTATAATTTTGTTCAACTAGGAAGCTCACCCATAGGTTGAATATTCAGTTCCAAAGCGTTTAGGAGGAGTGATCTCTTCTCACAATTTGTATTTGCTGAGGAAGCCACCTCACAAAAATGTAGGTGTGATACCAGGTAGCTTTCGGTATGTGCATATAAAAATACATATGTTGAATAGGCTACAGAGAAAGGGAGTCAGTAATACACATATTTTGAACTTTAAAAACACATGGAGAACTATTTAATTAAAAATTGACTAGATTTATAACACATAAACTTTATCATGTAAAAGGCAAGTCCAAATATACATCATGCCTCCTTTGAACTGCTTGTATTTATATTCTGTTTGTGTTATTTTTCTCCATCATATTAGGATTAGTAGCCAGAGTCAAGTAGGGTATGGGATAGTGTCAGGGATTCTGTATTTTGAATGGAAAATTGGAAATTGTATCAAATGTGTGTGCAAATATGTGCAACCCAAAACTTCCCACTCTGATCCAGAACAATGCCTTGACATACCTTCGCTCCAAGGAAGACACAATTAGAGGAGAAGAGTTAGAAAATTTGTGAATACATGTCTGGAATGGAAAATGCTCAGGAGTTCACAAACTTCGAGATGGTAGAGGAGTTTCCAAAAGCAAGGGACATGGTAAACACAACACCAACATGGAGCTCTTCTGGCCTAAAGACTGTTTGAGAAACTGCATGTGAGATTGGGCACTTGAAATATAAGTTGTTGTCAGAAGTTTTAACTTTCTTTCTAGTGAGACCATCAAAGATGGGTCTGCATCTATGTGACCTGGACGACATGTTTTCTTATTTTCCAATGAACATGGGGCAGCAGTGCTGAATTCTCTCTTTGTAGGTAAACTGTGGCCACTGGGGGCTTAGTGTCTCCCCGTGTCGCTGTGAAGACATTTGGTCATCCTCCAATTTTCGTGGTGTTTCTTGCTGCTGCACAGTGAGTTTGATATTTGCTTTACAAAATACAAGGAGTTCAACTGGGACACAGTGCTGCAGGGAGTTCTGTCACTTGTGGTGGGTTAGAGTCTGCAGGAGAATGCACCATCCAGGCTTCTATCACTCATTGCTTGCTACATTGCCCCCTTTTCCATTGCAACCCAATTCTGAACATTGCCCTGAAACCTCTCTATATAACAAGGTGCCTTTACATAAATGGGTCTGCTGGCTGCTGCAAGTCAATCACATGCTATTTGGAAGCCAATGGCAGATCCACATGGCCCCACCACAGATGTTTTGTCACACACCTGCCCACAACTGCTCAAGGCGCACTACTCAGAAGGTTCCAACTTACTGGCATCTCTGTTCTATGCCATTTTCATGAAACCCAGTAAATCAAGGCCCAGTCTGGTACACTCATGATGAGCATCAGGAGATCTAACTGTTCTCCAGTGCCACCTGGTCATGGGAATTTAAAAAATTTCATGGTATTTATCTAGCCATTTTTCAAAGAGGAATTTGGAGCCACAGTGGGTTTCAATTCATTCATGAACCATTAAATGTTGTGGAAGCTCATTTCAATGAAAGATCTGGAGAACTCTCACAGGCAATGCTTCCCAAAGAGTGGCCTAAAGGTCACATGAGGCCAGGCCCATTGAGGTCTACAATGTGAGGTCCATGGGTGTTTTGACTCTCAAATATGCCTGCCAAGTCTTTCAGAATAAAATCCGCGTATATCCTGGCTGACATTCTCAGTGCTTTGTGGAAAGCCACCCTGGGCTTAGATCTCAGTTTCAAAGGGCAAGTCTAATGCGTGGCCTCCTAAAATCCCAACACAATTCATGTGAATACTTCTCTGAGGTCAGTTCCAGAACTCAGTCTCTAAGGTGAATCAAACCCGAGTTAAAGCCCAGGTGGACCCAGTCTTATCTTCCAACAGCCAAATAAATGACCACAATTAAATCCAAAACACTCCCACATTGCCCTCATCTTCTTCCATATAGACACTCATCATTACCTCTGGCTGGAGGTTTCCATGAGGGGTAAAGCACAAGACAGAGTCTGAAATAATCTAACTTGCCCTCATTTGCCTAAAGTCAGTGTGACCTGGACACCCTTCCTGTAAACAAGGAGTGATTTAATAGGCCTGCCACTAATACTGCTCTGCTTCTCCAATTTGAGGCCTACTGACTGTCATGTATAGATTCTTTATGTGATTTGGATTCATTAGAAAACCCAAGCACATATGGGCTAGCCTCTGCAGGGCTTTGAAGAACTCGATTAATTCAAAGGATCCCCAAATTCACTTGTTGGAGGTCAGGAACCTAACAGAGAAAGGCAATAAACTTCAACTACAATGACTGATTTTTTAGACATTTTGGTTTTGGATGAACACATGGGATCTTTCTTAAGATCCATTAGGCGCTGAATATCTAAGACACAGCCTCACACACGGCCAAGAGGCTGATTCACACACATATCTCTCAAAGCATTTTAGCAAACAGCCACAGGTGATGCCCATTCATTTCCATTTGAAAACTGTTTTCTTCAGGATTCACAAAGGGGTGGACTGAGGCAAAGACCTTCCTGACATTCAGGGCAACAGAGGAATAGGGAAGCAAAAGGCCCAAAGCCGGTTTTCTCCACTGAGACTTTCCTTGTCACACTGATATCTGAGTTTTCTGAGATGCTCCCTTTCCTTTCAGCTATAGAATATATTGGCCATGTCACAGAGGTTGGAGGTGGTACATAACTTGGACAAAAAACCATGAGCCTACTCTGGAGAGTGGCCAGATTCAGAAAGAAAACAGGAACTTAGGAAGATAGTACGTGTTGCCCATTGATAAGGCAAGTCACAGTCCATTCATAAATTAGGCAGGATAAATGCTTAAATTCTTTCTACTAGACAGGACACATCCATAGATGAATTCTCTTTTCTAATGAATACAACCACGGACACAGAGAGTTACACAGACATAGAAACACTCACATTGTCAAAGGAATTACTAGACACAGTCCACTCCAAACCCAACAAACTGCCTTTCCTACTTATTCTCAGAATATGAGAAAAAACCACAAACTCACTCCCACACCCACAAAGACACCTCCTTCCCCCAAGTAATTCTGTGACTATCCTGAGTGTCGTCTGACTGGTAGGCCATACTATGTACCCCCAAATGGCCTGTCCTGTCTCAGATATGGTCTCCTTGGCCAAATCTGTGACGTTGTCAGGAGCCAGAAATGGGAAAGTACCTTTTTCTCAGGAAAGGCCCCTCTACAAAGCTCTCCTGGCATTTGGCCATCCTCACATCAGTAGGTTCCAGGAAACACTGATTCTGTCCTTGGTAAATCCAAACAAGTGACCTCAATGGGACTGGGACTGGGACTGGCTCTGGTTGCCTGGCTTCTGCACACAAGTTCAGAGAGTTCCATCACCAAGGAAGAGAGGTGAGATCACTTACTTCAGGTAGTGAATGAGGACACTGCCTTGGCAATCACTTTGTCCTAACAGTTGCTTCCAAGGGTCCCATGAGATAGAGGCTGCCCCTACTTCCAGTGACACTTTCACAAGTTAGAATGGTGAATCAACCATAGGCACCCAGGAACAGCTCTCCACACAGGCCTGGTTTGGTCCATTTTCTCTACATTGAGAACAGAGAGGCTCATTAAGATACAACCCTTCATCCTGACCAGGTTGTTTGCAATGGAAGATGAGTTTTGCTCTTTAAGGTCCTTCATAGCTGCCTATATCTTCTCCAGGGATCACATCTGCATGGACCTTTGAGTTTTTCAGCATATGGAATATCCCCTACATTCCTGTATTGTAAGACCAACACTGTCCCTGGTCTTTTGTTAAGTGAGATTGTGGGAACAGTGTATGTTTAGGGTTTAATAACATGTTTGATTTGGGTTAGGAATCATTCTGCTGGATGAATAATGGTATTGGGAACCTGTGATATTTATTAAAACATAGACATAAAATATAAGTATGAAAACAGAAATCTAGGTAAGATTTGAAGCTCAGAAGGGCATTGAGCTGTTGATTGTGATACTTAGCTTTGAATTATGTTCCGCATATATGTCTCAGATAAATCGATAATCAATGGCATAGGACCTTGTACCTTGGATGATTGAATGGAAAAGAGAACTTCCACTCAAACAGGGAAACTCAGTAAGATTAGGAAGATAGTCAGTAGCTTTCAGAAGAAGAGTGAGTACAGGATTTGGACCAAAAATTCTTTATCAATAGGGTTTCGCTTAGAGAGTGAAAGTAAATATCATCACATGTGAAGAGTCACTCACATGGTGAACTGGGGAAAATATTTAGGAAAACAGACATCAATAGAGACATTAGGAAATCAGGCAAAGTATAGAGTGAGTGATAGGATTAGACATTATTAACTGCATTTAGGTTGAATATATAATTTTAGGAAGAAACAAAAACGTAGTCACCAATAGGATTGATATTTGAGACTATTAGGCAAACTGGACCTGGATGTTTTTATCAATCCATGTTCAGTTTCCATTTAGGCTTTGGTACAATCATAAGTGTGACTTTTGCTTTTTGTGTCCAGAATATTACTGTGATACAATGTATATGTAGATAAGGTGACCTGAGTATTTCTTCCACCATTTCTGGGAGCAATATTTTGAAGATGTATAAATTAGTATTCGGGGAACAAACAGGTGCACTCTTTGTCTTTGAATATGGAGAATATGCATGTATAGACCATACTGTGAATAAATAATATAACTGGTTCCAACTTCAAATAATGGATTGAATTGAAATGTGAAAATATACAGGAAATCTTATATTGATATACAACCATTCATTCCAACCCGTTTTACATCTAATGGTAATATGAGGATTATGGTTTATCATGAAGAGTGTGTGAGTTTTGCTTAAAATTGATTATGGAAATTGAAAATATTTTTTTTGGAAAAAAGTCTCATAAAAAGACCAGTCAAGAAACCTGGAGAAATACATGTGTTCTGAAGCAGGAAGTGACTGAAAGTGAAACAAATGCTTATAAATTTGTGAAATTGTAGATGAAATACATATCCTCTGATGTGCATTCACTGAAGGAATAGTAATGTACCAGTGTTGAGTAAAAATAAACGTCAAAATAAACATCATGTCCCATAGGAATCTTCTTGCATTGATGTTAAACTGAGTCAGTTAATGTAGAAATATTAGGATTTGAATGCACCATTCACTGAATTTAGTTTTCAGTCCTAAGAAACAAATATGTATTTCAGGTGGATGAATATTTCTGAGAATAATCTTGTGAAAATTTGATTATAATTCCACATACATGAACATGAATGAATTTTGGGACTGTTCATAAGACACATCTATTTCATATTTTGAAATATATGGAGAGTGTGCATATATATATATATATATATATATATATATATATATACAAGAGTGTGTATACACACACACACACACACACAAAACAGACATTAAAAAGTAGCAATATATATGCCAATTGAAATTCTTCATGAAATATATATCATCCACAGATCCAAAAATCTTCATTTTACTGAGCGTGGATTTATGTGTAATATTGTTTAACTAGGAAGCTCACCCATAGCTTAAATTTTCAGTTACAACATCGTTTAGAAGGAGTGATCTCTTCTCATAATTTGTATCTGCCAAGTCAGCAACCTCACAAAAATGTACGTGTGATACCAGGTAGGATTCTATATGTGCATATAAAAATACATGTGCTGAATATGCTACAGAGAAAGGGAGACAGGAATTCACATATTTGTCAACTTTAAAAACACATTGAGAGAGGGAGGGGCAGATCTGCCAATCGCTCCTTCAAGGTAGGCGGACCTGCGACCCACCGGCTGAACAGGACCAGTGGCCCGCCACCGTGGAAAACACATCGCCCTGGTTGGGGGAGGGGCAATGCCGCCAGGCCTGCAAGGTAGGCAGACCTGTGACCCACAGCAGGACAGGCCCAGCAATCTGCGGAGGGGCAGAGACGCCCTCTGAGCCTGCAAGGTAGGTGGACCTGCAACCACCGACAGACCAGGCCTATGGCCCGCCAGCATGGTAGACACATCGTCCCGGTTGGGGGAGGGGCGGAGCAGCCACAGGCGCCTGCAAGGTAGACAGACCTGCAAGGGACAGACAAAACAGACCCAGTGGCCCGCGGATGGTCAAAGCTGCCGCCCACGCCTGCAAAGTAGCCCGACTTGCGACCCACTGGCAGAACAGGCCCAGTGCCTGCAGAGGGGCAGAGTTGCTGCTCGCACCTTCAAGGTAGGCGGACCAGCTACCGACTTACAGAACAGGCCCAGCAGCCTGCTGGTGTGGTAGGCACATTGTCCCAATTGTAGGAGGGGCAGAGCCACCACCCGTGCCTGCGAGGGAGACTTTGAAACTATACAAGAGCAATATAAATATATAGGGGAAAAATTCAATAACACAACAGTTTCACCAAGCAGAAAGGAATATGAACAGTATGAAAAGACAAGGAAAGAAAGGACCATAAGCAATGCAGGTAAAGTCAACGTTAGAAGAGGTAATATCTGCAGCAGATGGAATGTCAGATAAAGAACTCAGGATATACATGCTTCAGATGATCTGGAGTCTCAAGGAAGACATTAGAGAGCAAAATCAGACAATGAAAGATCACCTTGATAATGAATTACATAAAAAAAATCCAAGAAGCATAAGATCAACTATACAGGGAGATAAAGATTATAAAATCAAACAAACAGAAATCCTAGGAATGCAGGAATCAATAAACCAACTTAAAAACTCAATTGAGAATACTACCAGCAGAGTAGAACACTTAGAAGATAGAACATCAGACAATGAAGACAAATTATTTCAACTTGAAAAGAACACAGACAGCTCAGCAAGACTTTTAAGAAACCATGAGCAGAACATCCAAGAAATATGGGATAACATAAAAAGACCAAACTTAAGAGTCATTGGGATACAGGAAGGTATAGAGGTCCAAACAAAAGGAATGAGCAATATATTCAATGAAATAAAGGAGAAAACTTCCCAGACTTGTAGAATGAGACAGAATCGCAAATCCTAGAAGCTTACAGGATGCCAAATGTGCAAAATCATAAGAGATCCACACCTAGACATATTATAATGAAGATGCCCAACATACAGAAAAAGGAGAGAATTTTAAAAGCTACAAGATAAAGGAAGCAGATTACATTTAGTGGTAAACCAATCAGGATAACAGCTGATCTTTCAACACAGATTCTGAAAGCTAGAAGATCCTGCAATAACATTTTTCAAACACTGAAAGAAAATGGGTTCCATCCAAGAATTGTGTATCCAGCGAAATTAAGCTTCAGGATAAAAGATGAAATTAAAACTTTCCACGATAAACAAAAGTTAAAAGAATTTGCAGCTAGAAAACGATTTCTTAAAAACATCCTTGGCAAAACATCACAGGAAGGGGAAATGGAAAATAACAATGAAAACCAACAGTGGGAGGTAGAGGAGTAAAGGGGGGAAAATAATCAAGGAGGAAAACAAACCATGTTTAGTAACATAAATATACAAATATGGCTGGAAGAACAACCCATATCTCAATAATAACCCTAAATGTTAATGGCTTAAACTCACCAATTAAGAGACACAGGCTAGTAGAATGGATCATAAAACAAGACCCAACAATATGCTGCCTACTGGAGACACATTTGTTAGGAAAAGATATACATAGACTGAAGGTGAAAAGTTGGGAAAAATCATATCACTCATATGGACTTCGGAAACAAGCAGAAGTATCCATACTCATATCAAATAAAATAGATTTCAAGCCAACGTTAATCAAAAGGGATAAAGAGGGACACTACATACTGCTCAAGGAAACCATACACCAACAAGACAAAACAATCATAAATATATATGCCCCAAACATTGGTGCAGCTATGTTCATCAAACAAATTCTTCTCAAGTTCAAGATTCTAATAAACCAATATACAATACTCATGGGAGACTCAAACACACCTGTCTCACTACTGGACTGATCTTCCAAACAAAAGTTGAATAATGAAACTATAGAACTCAATAACACAATTAATAACCCAGACTTATGATATATATATATATATATATATATATATATATATATATATATATATATATATATATAGAATATACCACCCAACATCAAGCAGTTACACTTTTTTCTCAGCAGCACATGGATACTTCTCAAAAAATAAATCATATACTATGTCACAGAGCTACTCTTAGACAATATAAAGGAGTAGATATAATACCAGGCATCTTATCTGATCATAAGGAAATGAAACTGAAAATCAACAATGAAAGAAAGAAGGAAAAATCATGTATCACATGGAGAATGAAAAATAGGTTACTGAATGATCAATGGGTTATAGAAGACATCACGGAGGAAATTAAAAAATTCTTAGAGATAAATGAAAACACAGACATTACATATCAGAATCTATGGGACACATTGAAAGCAGTTCTAAGAACAAAATTCATTGCTTGGATTTCATTCCTTAAAAAAAGGAAAAAAAACGACAAATAAATGATCTCATACTTCATCTCAGAATCCAAGAAAAAGAAGAGCAAAACAACAGCAAAAGAAGTAGAAGCCAAGAAATAATTAAAATCAGAGCTGAAATTAATGAAATCGAAACAAAGAAACAATTGAAAAAATTGACAAAACTAAAAGATGGTTCTTTGAAAAAATAAATAAAATCGACCGACCCTTACCCAAGCTAACAAAGAAAAGAATAGGGAGAATTCAGTATCACAACAGATAGTTCAGAAATACAGAAGATAATCCGAAATTATTTTGAATTCTTATTCTTCAATAAAATAGAAGATAGTGAAGGCATCGATAAATTTCTCAAGTCATATAATCTGCCCAGATTGAGTCAGGAGGATATAGGCAACCTAAACAGACCCATAACAATTGAGGAAATAGAATAAACCATCAAAAGACTACCAACTAAGAAAAGCCCAGGACCGGATGGGTATACAGCAGAGTTTTACAAAACCTTTAAAGAGGAACTAATACCAATACTTTTCAAGCTACTTCAGGAAAAATGCAAAAATCCTCAATAAAATTGTGGTGAATCAGATACAAAAACATATTAAAAAATTGTGCACCATGATCAAGTAGAATTCATCTCTGGGATGCAAGGCTGGTTCAATATACAGAAATCAATAAATGTTATTCATCACATCAATAGACTTAAAAATAAGAACCATTTGATCATCTCGATAGATGCAGAAAAAGCATTCGACAATGTACAGCATCCCTTTAAGTTCAAAACTCTGGAAAAACTAGGGATAACAGGAACATACCTCAATAATGTAAAAGCAATCTATGCTAAGCCTCAGGCTAGCATCATTCTGAATGGAGAAAAATTGAAGGCATTCCCTCTAAAATCTGGAAGAAGATAGGGATGCCCTCTCTCACTACTTCTGTTCAACATAGTTCTCGAAACACTGGCCAGAGCAATTAGAGAGATTAAAGAAATCAAAGGCATAAAAATAGGAAAAGAAGAACGTAAATTATCACTATTTGAAGATGACATGATTCTATACTTAGCAGACCCAAAAAGGTATACAAAGAAACTATTAGAGCTAATAAATGAATTCACCAAAGTGGCAGGATATAAAATCAATACGCATAAATCAAAGGCATTCCTGTATATCAGCAACAAATCCTCTGAAATAGAAATGAGGACAACCACTCCATTCAAAATATCCACACACACACACACACACAAAAAAAAATACTTGGGAATCAACCTAACAAAAGAGGTGAAAGACTTATAAAATGAAAACTACAGAACCCTAAAGAGAGAAATAGAAGAAGATCTTAGAAGATGGAAAAATATACTATGTTCATGGATAGGCAGAACTAACATCATCAAAATGGCAATATAACCAAAATTCTCTATATGTTAAATGCAATGCCAATCGGGTCTAAAAGCATGCAATGGAGGAAGGATAGCATCTTCAACAAATGGTTCTGGGAAAACTGGAAATTCATATGCAACAAAATGAAACTGAATCCATTTCTCTCGTCATGCACAAAAGTTAACTCAAAATGGATTAAGGAGCTTGATATCAAATCAGAGACACTGCATCTGATACAAGAAAAAGTTGGCTATGATCTACATACTGTGGGGTTGGGCTCCTAATTCCTCAATAGGACACCCATAGCACACGAGTTAATAACTAGAATTAACAAATGGGACTTACTCAAACTAAAAAGTTTTTTCTCATCAAAAGAAAAAATAAGAGAGGTAAATAAGTAGTCTACATCCTGGGAACAAATCTTTACTCCTCACACTTCAGATAGAGCCCTAATATCCAGAGTATACAAAGAACTCAAAAAATTAAACAATAAGAAAACGAATAACCCAATCAACAAATGGTCCAAGGACCTGAACAGACACTTCTCAGATGAGGACATACAATCAATCAATAAGTACATGAAAAAATGCTCACCATCTCTTGCAGTCAGAAAAATGGAAAACAAACCCACCCTAAGATACCATCTCACTCCAGTATGATTGGCAGCCATTATGAAGTCAAACAACAAGTGCTGGCGACGATGTGGGGAAAAGGGTACACCTGTACATTGCTGGTGGGACTGCAAATTGGTGCAGCCAATTTGAAAGAAGTATGGAGATTTCTTGGAAGCTAGGAATGGAACCACCATTTGACCCAGCTATTCCCCTTCTCAGTGTATTCCGTAAGACCTAAAAAGTGCATGCTGCATTGACACTGCTACATTGATGTTCATAGCAGCACAATTCAAAATAGCAAGAGTGTGGAACCAACTTAGATGCCCTTCAATAGACGAAGGAAAAAAAAGTGGCATTTATACACAATGGAGTAATACTCTGCATTAAAAATGTCAAAATCATAGAATTTGCCGGGAAATAGATGGCATTAGAACAGATTATGCTAAGTGAAGCTAGCCAATCCCTAAAAAAAAACAAATGCCAATAGTTTTATTTGATATAAAGAGAGTAACTAAGAACAGAGTTGGGAGGAAGAGCATGAGAAGAAAATTAACATTAAACCGGGGTGAGAGGTGGAAGAGAAAAGGAAAGAGAAGGAAAATTGCATGGAAATGGAAGGAGACGCTCATGGTTATACAAAATTACATACAAGAGGAAGTTAGGGGAAAGGGGGGAAAAAACCAAGGGGGAGAAATGAATTACAGTAGATGGAGTAGAGAGAGAAGATGGGAGGGGAGGGGATGGGGGATAGTAGAGGATAGGAAAGACAGCCGACTACAACAGACACTACTATTGCAATACGTAAAACAGTGGATGTGTAACAGATGTGATGCTGAAACCTGTATACGGGGTAAAAATGGGAGTTCATAACCCACTTGAATCAAAGTGTGAAATATGATATGTCAAGCAATAGGTAAAGTTTTGAACAACCAACAATAAAAATTAAAGGAAAAAAACACATAGAGAACTATTTCAATGAAAAATGGACTAGATATATAACACCTACCCTTTATCATGCAAAAGGCAAGTCCAACTATACACCATGCTTCCTCTGAACGGCTTGTATTTCTATTCTGTTTGTGTTATTATTCTCCATCATAGTAGGATTAGTAGTCAGAGTCTAGTAGGGTATGGGTTAGTGTCAGGGATTCAGTATTTTGAATGGAAAAAAGGAAAATGAATCCAATGTGCATGCAAATATGGGCTACACAATAAATTTCCCACTCTCATCCAGAACAATGGCTTCACATTACCTTCGCCCCAAATAAGACGCAATTAGAGGAGAAGAGTTGGAAAATCTGTGAATATATATCTGGAATGGAAAATTCAAAGGAGTTCACAACCTTGGATGTAGTAGAGGAGTTTCCAAATGTAAGGGACAAGGTATACACTCCACATACTTGTAGCTCTTCTGGCCTAAAGACTTCTTGAGAAACTGCCTCTGATGTTGGGAACTCAAAATATATGTTGTTGTCAGGAGCTTTAGCTTTCTTTCTAGTGAGACCATCAGAGCTGGGTCTACATCTATGTGACCTGGAGGACGTGGTTTCTTATTTTCCAATGAACACTAGGCTACAGTACTGAATTCTCTCTTTGTAAGTAAACTGTGACCACTGGGGTCTAAGAGTCTCCCCGTGTGGACTGTGAAGGCATTTGGTCATTCTCCACTTTTCGTGGTGTTTCTTGCTGCTACACTGGGAGATTGGTATTTTCTACACGAAATACAAGGAGTTGAACTGGGACACAGTGCTGAAGGGAGTTCTGTCATGTGTAGTGGGTCATGGTCTGCAGGAGAATGCACCAACCAGGCTTCTAGCCCACATAGATTGTCCCCTTGTCCATAGCAACTTGATTATGAACATTGCCCTAAAAATTCTCCATATACCAATATGCCTTTACATATAAGGGTTTCCTGGCTGCACCACGTCAGTCACATGCCATTTGGAAGCAATGGCAGATCCACATGGCCCCACCACGGATGTTTTATCACAAACCTGCACACCAAAGCTTGCGCCTACAATTGAGGAGTATCCAACTTACTGGCATCTCTGTTCTACACCATTTTAATGAAACTCAGTCAATAAAGGCACTCATGATCAGCAATAGGGCATACAAAGGTTCTCCAGTGCCACCTGGTCATAGGAATTTCAAAAATTTTATGGTATTTATCTAGCCATTTTTTAAGGTGGAAGTTGGAGGCACTGTGGTTTTCAATTCATTTAGGAACCATTAAATTGTGAGGAAGCTCATTTCAATGAAATCTCTGGAGGACACTCAAAGGCAAGTCTTCCCAAAGAGACGCCAAAAGGTCACATGAAGCCAGGCCCATTGAGGTCTACAGTGTGAGGTCTATGTGTGTTTTCACTATGGCTGCCAAGTCTTTCAGAATAAAATCTTGTGATATCCTGGGTGAGATTCCCAGTGCTCTGTGGAAAGCCAGCCTGGGCCTAGGTCTCAGTTTCCAAGAGCGAGTCTCATGTGTGGCCTCCTAAAAACTCAACACAATTCATGCCAATACTTCTCTGAGTTCAGTTCCATAACTCAGTCTCTAAGGGGAATCACACCAGATTTCAAGTCCTGGTTGACCTACTCATCTCTTCCAACCCCAACACAAATGACCAAAATTAAACCAAAACATTCCCACATGACCCTCATCTTATTGCATATAGACACTCATCTTAACCTCTGGCTGGAAGTTTCCATGAAGGACACAGCCCAAGACAGTGTCCAAAATAGGCTTCCTTGCCCCTTATTTTCCTAATGTCAGGGTGGCCTGAACACCCTTCCTGTAACCCAGGAGTGATCAAATAGGCCTGCTGTAATACTGCTCTGCTTCTCCAATTTGAGGCCTACTGACAGTGGGGTTTAGAATCTTTATGTGAATTGGAGTCATAAGAAAACACAAACACCACTGGGCTAGCATGTGCAGGGCTTTGAAGAAATCATTTGACCCAAATGATCCCTATTCTCACTTGATGGAGTTCAGGAACCTTACAGTGGAAGGCAAGAGACTTTATCCTCAATGACTCCTCTTTTGGGCATTTTGGTTTTGGATTCACACATGGGATCTTTCTTTATATCAATCAGGTGCTAAGAATCTAAGCCACAGCCTCACACAGGGCCAAGAGGCTGATTCAGACACACCCCTTTCTAAAGCAATTAGGCAAAGAGCCACAGGTGAGGCCCATTAATTTCCATTTGAAAAGTGTTTTGTTCAGGCTTCACGAAGGTGTGGCCTGAGGCAAAGAAATTCCT
The DNA here is from genome assembly GCF_048772815.1 of Callospermophilus lateralis. Taxonomy (NCBI): domain Eukaryota; kingdom Metazoa; phylum Chordata; class Mammalia; order Rodentia; family Sciuridae; genus Callospermophilus; species Callospermophilus lateralis. The sequence continues at coordinate 510,460 of NW_027512439.1, forward strand.
GACATACAGGGGAATAGAACAAAAGGTAAGCAAAAGGCCCAAAGCACGGTTTTTCCACTGAGACTTTACTGGTCCCACTGATATCTGAGTTTTCTTAGTTGCTCGCCATTCCCTTCAGCTATCCAGTACATGGCCATGTCACAGAGCTTGAAGGTGGTACTTCTCTTGGACACAAAACCATGAGCCTATTCTGGAGAGTGGCCAGAATTTAAAAATAAAACCAGAACTTAGGAAAATAGCAGGTGTTGCCCATCGATAAGGGAAGCCGCAGTGCATTCATATATTCGGCTGGATGAATGCTGGGAAGCTTTCTACCAGACAGGACACATCCATTCATGCATTCTCTTTTTTAATGTCTACAACCAAGGACACAATGGGATACACAGACATAGAAACACTTGCTTTATCAAATCACTTATTAGAAACAGTTCACTCCAAACCAAACAAACCGCCATTCCTACCTATTCTGAGAACATGAGACAAAAGCACAAACACACACCCACACCCACAAAGCACCTTCTTCCCCCAAGTAGGTCTCTGACTATCCGGAGTGTCCTCTGACTATTGGGCCAAACTATGTTCCCCCGAAATTGCCTGTCCTGTTTCAGATCTGGTTTCCTTCGCCAACTCTGTAAAGTTGTCAGGAGGCAGCGGTGATCCACTACCTGCTTTCTCAGGAAAGGCCACTCTTCAGAGCTTTCCTGGCTTTTGGCAATCCTCATATCAGTAGGTACCAACAAAGACTGATTCTGTCCTTGGTAAATCCAAAGAAGTGAGACCACTGCTACTGGGACTGGAATGGGATTTGGGTGCCTGGATTCTTTGATCCCAAATTCAGAGAGTTCTATCACCAAGGATGTGAGGTGAGGTCTGAGGTCACTTCCTTTAGGAACTGAATGAGCTCACACCATTTGCAACCACTTTGTCCTAACAGTTGTTTCCAAGGGTCCCCTGAAATGAAGGCTGCCCCTGCTTCCTGTTACAGTTTCATGAGTTTGAATGGTATATTAACCATAGGCAACCGGGAACAGCTCTCCACACAGCCTGGTTTGGTTCTTCTTCTCTACATTAAGAAGAAAGAGGCTGATTCAGACATATCCCTTCATCCTGACCAGGTTGTTTGCAAGAGAAGATGACTTTTGCTCACTCAGTTCCTTCATAGCTGCCTACAACTTCTCCAGGGATCATTTTTACATGTACCTTTGAGTTTCTTAGCAATAGGAAGTTCCCCTACATTCCTATATTGTAAGACCTACTCTGTCCCTGCTCTTCTGTAAAGTTATATTGAGGGAACAGTGTATGGTTAGGGTTAATAACAGGTTCAATTTGCATTAGGAATCATTCTGCTGGATGAATAATAGTATTGGAAACCTGCGATATTTACAACAATATATAGGTGAAACATAAGTATGAAAACAGAAATCTATTTAAGATTTGAAGCCCAGAAGGGCATTGGGACCTTGATTGTGATACTGAGCTTTGATTTATTTTCTGCACAGATGTCTCAGATACATCAATATACAATGGCAAAGTTCCATGTATTTTGGATGATTGATTGTCAAAGAGAACTTCCAGTCAAAAAGGGATAATCAGTAGGATTAGGAAGATAGTCGGTAGGTTTAGAAAGGAGAGTGAGCATAGGATTTGGACCAAAAGTTCTTTAGCTATAGGGTTTCGGGTATAGAGTGAATGTAAATGTCACCACATGTGAAGAGTCAGTCACAATGATGAACTGGGGAAAATATGTAGGAAAGCAGATATCAATAGAGACATTAGGAAATCTGGCAAAGTGTATTCGGTAGCGAAAGGTTAATATAATAGGTACTTATCACTTCCTGTTTTCTGTATGCTTAATAAAACACTGTTGAAATCTTGAGAACTGTTTGCTAATCTTGTTCCCAGAATGTTCTGTCCTCAACTGCAAACTGCAGAAAGTACTTCCTCTCCCAGTTGCCCACAAACAGCTCACTCGCCCGGACCCATCAATAAACATCCTGCCCTGCCCTCTCAAAGGAAAGTATATAAGCTCTGCTTAAGCTGTTCTCAGGGCTCTCTGCTCTATTCAAGTGAACTCTGAGCCCCAGCATGCTGGACCCATAATAAACCCTTTGCTTTTGCATGAGACAGTCTCTTTGTGGTTTCTTCCCCGGACGCTCGCCCGACCTTTACATATGGAGGTTCCACTGAGATCCAGCAGCGGCAGATGAGAGACCCCAACGGGCTCCTCTCGGGGTATGTAAGGCGCCTCTTTCTGGTTTCAGGTTTCAGGTTAGGGCTTGGCAAAATGGCTGTTGATGAAGAGTGTGAGCTCTCTCCGACGATGGCTGACAGACATGTCATAGAGCCACAGGCCACGTCACTGGGGGACTCCCCAGAGAACTCGGGAAATCGAGGAACAATAGTCTCCTCGACTCAGTGATATTTTGTTTCAGATTCGGCATATCCAGCCCATCAGGTTTTGCCGGCTACTCAGTCCTGGTCTCAGTGTTGGACGTCCATTGCCTGTCTTTATTGTTTTGTCTTGTCTGTGTCGTGTGTCGTTGCTTTTACTGATTGTTTATCTTTCATAATGGGATAGAGCACTTCAATGCCTCTTTCCCTGACCCTTGTTCATTGCACCAAAGTCCGCTTAAGGGCTCAGAATCTTTCTTTTTCAGTAAAACGCTGGACCTGGCAGACTCTCTGTGCCTCAGAATGGCCCACCTTTGGATTCAGATAGCCCCTAGAAGGATCTTTCTACTTCCCACTAATTTAAAAAGTCAGAGATATTGACTTTCAGCCAGCGCCACATAGACATCAGGATCAAGAGACATATATCTTAACTTTTCAGGACATCTGCAACGCTCCTCCTCCATGTGTGAAGCTTTTCCTTGCCCCTGCCCCCACTCCTACTCCTTCCCTCATGCTCTCTCAAACCTTCTGCTCCTCCTCCTCCTTCAACCTCTGTTCTCCCTGAGTCACAAGATTTGACTCTACTGGACTCTCGTCCTACTACTTATTCCCTGCCCTCGTCCCCAACCCCCAACACCCTCTAAGTAATTCCCCTGCTGCTGACTCAGCCTGTCCGCCATTGGAGGAAGCTAAGCGAGCCCAGCGCACTCCAAATAACTCCCCTGCAGCAAACACACCCCCTCCTCCCCTGGAGGATGCTGGCCCGGCTAAAGGAATTTGCCAGCGTTGAATGATTGAAATCCCTGGAACTCCCGTGATGCTCCCTCTCCATTTCTAAGGAACAATGATTGATGACAACCATGGGGGAAAAGTGCAAGCCTACCAGTTTTTACCTTTCTCCTCTTCAGACCTAAATAACTGGAAAAATAACAATCCCCCTTTTACTGAGGACCCCACCTGGGTCTCAGGTGTGGTTGAATCATTGATGTTTTCACACCAGCCTACTTGGGATGACTACCAACAACTCCTAGGGACTCTCTTCATGACAGAGGAACAAAAGAGAATCTTCCTGGATTCTAGAAAAAATATTCTCGGACCAGATGGGTGACCGACAAAACTTCCCAACATATGCAAAGTCGCCTTTCCCTTGCACAGACCCAACTGGGACCCCAAAACCTGTGAAGGTAATGAGCATCCTTCCTCTTATTGCTGGGCTCTAATAGTGGGTATCTTAGTGGCCGCTAGGCGATCAACTATTTTGGCCAAGGTAAGAGAGATTATTCAAGGGACTGATGAATGTCCCTCCATGTTCCTACAGGGAATTATGGAGGCATATAAGAGATTTACTCCTTTCGATCCTCAGGCAGAGAATCAAAAGGCATCTGTCATGGTGGCCTTTATTGGGCAAGCTGTTCTGGATATTAAAAGACAGTTACAATGCTTAGATGGATTACAAGATATGACTTTGAGAGGTTT